>NW_010105381.1:19645-36743 GCF_000699245.1 Pterocles gutturalis | reverse complement strand
TTTATATATATATATCTGTTATTATTCACCTTTTACTTACATATTCAAATGCTTTGATGGCCTGGAAAAAAAGAAAAAAAAAAAGAAGTAAAGAGACTTATAAAGAACTTCTAGCTTCCAGAAGTACTGTCAAGCAGCACTGTCAGCTTGATAATATCATCAAGTTTAAAGAAGAATCAGAGCTCTAGGCAGGACGAAAAGAACAGAGGAATAAGCATGACTTTTCTGTTATGTTTTTACAGGTCTTTCAGGGTCAATTTTGCATTTATTTTTTTTTAAGTTCTTGTCATTGTTGAATTTATATATCTACATAATTATCTGATTGTCTTCTACTCCTAAACAGAGACACCGGAGTAGTACAGCTGCTCTTGTGAGCCTGGCTGCAGATTTGCTCTTCCCATTTTCATACATAGCATTGAACTCTGTCTCCTGTTGCATCTGGTATTAAAAGATCATCTTCTGCATCAGCTGAAATGGAGTAGCTAATATTTTGTAATAGCAATTCAACATTCCTTTTCTTAAAGTTTCATATTCTGAAGAAAGTTTTTAAAAAAAATATTTGGGTGTCAAGTATTTGGCCAGTCAAGAATGGTGACCTAGAAGTATTTGTAATTGTGTTTATGAATAACCCCAGAGACTACTTGTTTTCAGGTATGTACAGAAGGGCTCCAACTGATAAGATAGAAGGAAATTAGAAATAATGCATTTACATTTCACTCTCGCCCTTTCATGCAACTTTTTACTCAATTGCCATTCCCAGAACTTAATGTTAACAGTTGTGTTGGCATGTTTTTTAGAAGAACTAATAATTTTTAAGTTTTTAACTATATCTTCAATTAAGTTACCTCAGATAAATCCAGCATAGCTTTTTAATTACTGTTGAATTTTGGAGACAAAGCACTGAACAACAGTATCTTGTGCTTCTGCCTCAAAAACTATTAAGAAAAGGTTAATGAACTATTTTAAAGGTTTGATTTTTTATTTTGCCATACACAAAGGTAGGGCTTAATTTCACTACCACACATTAGTACAATAAACAATACACTAACTTGCTTATCAAGTTGGATAATCAGTCTGAAACTCATCTTCTTCAAATCGCCAGGCATAATGTAATGTACTGATACCCGACAACGAAATACATATTCCTTCAAACATGTTTTGTATAAGCATCTGAGGACCTTCAATTCTCTCTGCAATGTAGGAGAGGTACACCTGAAAACCTGCCACATCACTGTTGGTAGCCTTGATATAATTTAAGAGGTATATTTATTTAAAAATGCCACATGCTTCTAAAATGTAATATTTTTTGTTTTTTTTTCCCCAAAATACTAAATTGTGGGTTTCCTGTAAATAACACCAAAGAGTAATAAGGTGACTAAAATCATAGGAGAGATATCACGAAGTTGCGCTATATGAATTAATTGCTTTATATACTTTGATGTGATAATTTCACTTCATCTCACCTCTCACTATAATTCTACAGCTAGTCTAGTCATCCAGGTTTTTTCTGTATACTTATAAAGGTATATTCTCTTCCACCTAAAGTAGGTTGCTAAACTAAAAAGGGTACCTCTCCTGTTGGCCACAAAGGATGCCTTAGGCTAGTCAGTAGTTAACTTAATGACTAGCTTTGACCACAGGTCTAGCTCTTAAATAGCTAAAATTAGATAATCTCATTTCTATCATCTGTTTACATTAAAAATATATTGCTTTTCAATCAGATTCCATTCTCTTTTCAGACATGGGATGTTTTTCTGTTCTTAGTATCATTATTTATGAAATAAGTGAGATGACAGAAATGTTTTTCTCTGTAAGTTTTTTTTACAATTTTTGTTATAAGACCTGAATAATAAGCAGTTTTTCTGTTCTCAACACATATTTCCTCTTGATTCTGACAATATATAGGAGAAAGAAACCACACAAGGCACAGAAACATTTAAATATTCCCTTTGATAAAAAGAAGTCAAACAGTATTGGGACAGATTGAGAAATGATGAAGCAAAGTTAATATGACATTTTTTATAAATTTCGAGATATTGAAATTTACTTATAAATATGTCAGACAGCAGAAATTGTTTTGCAAAGGACTAGGCATCTTAAATTGATTTCCAATGGTCCTTTGTTGCATGTGTTTGACAAAACATTATGTGTTTTGCACTTGTTTGTAGATTATTTTCATCATCTGAAAACAAAAGAAATAATCCCCCCACACTTTAAAAACAAACAGAAAGCTATCTACACAGCAGTTGGGTTCTTGAATCGATTTATTTCTATCATTACTTTCTTGCCTCATAGTTTTAACAGCTACCACTATTTTTATATGACTTTTTATGTAAGCAAAGAATTTAGAGTTAAGAAAAAGATCTCTTCGATTTATGGTTGAACTATTACTCCCTGGATATGTGTTTTGTTTACAATTTGCTTCAGATGGTGTAATAAGTCAGACAAAAAGCAGAAGCTGTTCAAACGAGAGGACATGTAAACACCTTGGGCTTACAGACATTTTGGAAGTAATTTTGAGTCAGCACTTGGGGAACAAGGACAGGAGGCAAGACATGGGGTATCATTGATGAAGGAGCTTGGGTAAGGAGGAGTGGATGGTGAGGGGTCAGTCACAATAAGCAGTCACAGAAGGTAGCCTAAGGGAAGAACTGTAAGGATGTGCATGCCAGGCACAGCAGAAGGTCATCTGCCAAGCAGTGAAGCACATGGGTGGTTTAAAAGATGATTTGAAGAAAAAAGGTAAAAGCTGAAGATGATGGCTGTAAAGAAACTATCTGAAAATAAAAAAAAAACCCAGCAAACCCCAGACACTTTATATACAGGGAATACTTTCATCTGCAAGTGATTCCTTATGCTCTAGATAGAAATGATTTGGCATGAGACAGAGGTGCAGAGCTTTTTATGTGAAATTTTTCAAGCCTTATGTGTATTCTGTTTGGGTTGATCCAAATCTTCAAAAAGTCACTTCAAATTTCAGCAACTGCAATCAACATGTTATACAAGATGAAGTGATTTTCTTTTCTGACAAAAAATATTTTCTAACCAAGATATTTTAGGTTTTTTTCTTTCCCTTTTCGTCTATTTAAATGTATTTCTGGATTAAATTCACAACAAAAAAAATTAAACTCTTTCAGAATTAAAGTATAAATATTGTGCCTAGATTTAAGAGACAGGTAAGATGTTTTCCTGTTGAAAGATGACAATTTTCCTCCAAACCATACAAAAAATCTTGGATTCATTAAACTTCACATTGTGAATTATATGTTATATATGCAATATATTTTGGTCTATACTTCCAAGTCTATATTCCATTATCATTAAGATGTCTGGCACAGAAAGAAAGTAATATATCGGTCAAGGTATACATCACTGCAGTGTATACTTTAGAGAGATGACAGAAGGTGCTGTGTATAATTAACCATACAGTTAGAAAAAAAAGCCAAATTCATGCTAGCAGTTAATCCACAAATGACAATATATCTGGCTCATATGAGCATTCCCAACGCCCTTGCTGGCCAACGCTTATGGTGTATGAAACACTTTCGAGTGATATTTAGCCTGGCACAGAACCAGGGTCTGGCAGCGGTGGTTTTTTCCACTGCATGCTGCTACTGCCAAAGCTGGTATCGTTAAACTGTTGAATAATAACAATGATGATAAAATTGTAAACTCTGCAGCATGGGGCCCATTTTTGCCAAGAGCAATTTGAGGGAACTCAGCTTGTTCTGTAATAACATCTATGACATTTTTGATTGCATAAAGTTATAGTGGTAGACAGAGAAATGAACTACTTCTCAGAGGGGGATAATGAGGGCATTTTTGGATAAAACAACAGATATGTGAATAGGAATGAGCTGCCTTTGAGGCAAAAGAATGATTATTTTCATTATTATTATTATTATTATTATTATAGTGGACAAGAAACTTGGAAATGTGTATCTGGGAGACTGGAATATATTCAGACACATGATAGTGAATTTGTCTTTCTGTAATAAGGACACCTTGACCTGTGAGAATGCATGTTTTAACCACAGAGATTTTGATGTGATATAAATATGTTATTATTGTGGAAATTATATAAATATAAGTATCAAAAGGAATATGATACATACACAAAATGGGATATGTATTTAACATTGGCTAATATACTAATTAGGTGGTTTGTGTTATACAAATAATTTTTGAAATGAAGTATTTTTTTTTAAGCAATTATTTCATGGAGGCTTTTCTAACACCAACATCTGTTGCTCATCTTGTTCTGTCAGAATGTGGATGCATTAAGGGTAACAAATTCTTCATAAAGTTTCACTGTGTACAGATAATTCCTTGATTTAAAAAAAAAAAAAATCACATCACCTTTTGATTTTCTTCAACATAAAAAGCAGTCACAGTTGAGTCTTACAAATGTCTTAATTATTACTTAGCCTCTGTTTAATTTCAGTTTAGTCTGATTTGTTCTTTTAAAGCTCCATTTAATAATGCTACCTATCGTTACAGAAGGAGAATTCACAATAATTGCAAAGATTCTCTCTTATAGGAATTTCAGATTTCCTCACTTTGATAAATGTTATGTACACATCTGTGTGTTCAATTTACTCTAAGAATCCTTAAATTTTTAAGCCCAAAATATGTGTACAAACTCTTTTTGAATCTTTCTCTGTTTATTGAAAGCATAGATGTATTGTAAGGAAAACACATAATTACTGTGCTCTAAAAAAACATATCTAGTTCAATAAATACTTTTTTCAGCTAGAGACAATCTTCATATATGATTATGTCAGAAGCATTTCTATTTTTTCATAATGGTTGGAAGTTTATTTTTCTATTTTACTGTTAATACAATTTAGATGAGAACAGTTTCATTTCAATGTTAAAAAGCTTCTAAATATGTGAATTTAATGGTACAATGTATATTGATAGTTCTGTCAAAAGCTTAGATTTGTGAGTCATTAACAAATATATAGTGACTTTTTTAGATCCATTAAAGTATATCTTACAGTCTATTCGACCAGGTCATTGTACTTTTTTTTGTGTGTGTAATTTTTATTAAAATTTACTAAACACTACTGCTAGGTAATGGACAGAAGTTTCAAAAATAGTCTAGAGTTTAGAAAATGTGTTTATCAAAATGTTATAGTCGTGTAACAAGAGTGTGTTGTACTTACATCCCCCTCATTTCAGTAAGCATGTGCCTGATATTAACTGTCTTCCCAAGTAATGACATTAAGTGAAACCTTCACCTCTGAAAGCAGTAGAATCTTGAAATTCTTGAACTACATAAAAATAGGTGAAGTGGAGGGTGCAATAGGGATAAATAAAAATCCATATAGTTAAAACATTGAAAGACTAATAAATATTAAAGTATTTTTTAATTTTAATTTATGTTTGTATGTGTCAGTAGTTTTACAAATTCACTTCATAAGACAATATTACTATTTCATAGAAATTATTTTTTGGCATTATTTTCCATTCTTCAAAACACAGTGTAAGTGAAAAAAAAAAATAAAAACTCTTAGAACTCTTCAGTGAGCCTCCCTCTTTCTGTCTTCTTAAAATTCATTCTCTTACAAGTCAGGCTTTATGCCTTTACCTCACTAAAGCGCAGGGTACTTTGCACCAATGAATGTTAAGCAGCAAGTTAAAATGAGCTCGTTGCAGTTTTTTTTTCCCCACAGAAGTCAATGACCTATTTGCAGATCTGGATCAAAGAATAGTTTAACACTGTATAAAAATCATTACAAAAATAAAGACTTTAAAACAAGTGAGCCCATATGTAGGTTTATTTTAGCTACAAGTTTATCGTTCCTGAACTCTGCAAGCTTTACTTCTGAAGACATTGCTACTAGGTTTTCCTCTTTTTATGATTTTAAAAATATACATTTGTTCTTCAAACATTCCTTTTGATGCTTGATATAGTTGCTTGTATTCCTGTGTAGTGCAATTATTTCCTGTCCTGCTATTGTGTCTGACCTAAAATAGAATTTTTAATTGACATATTATTAACTATTTTTCCTTGTTTATAATTTTTTATTTTATTTCCCTACCACTAATTAAAGAAACATAGTCCTAGAGTTTAAGCAGCTCCAGATTTGGCAGAACACATTCAAGCCTCCTGCTGGTCTGATGGTAACTTCTCAGACAAATTGCTTAAGGACAAGTTCTTTTTTATCTACCAGGTTCTTTTCCATTTTTCATTAGTGACTACATAACTTACGAAGTAGTAACGTTTCCATCTGTCAAAAAAGGGAAGAACCTGCACATGGCAATCATCTTGTTGAACAGTTGGAATATGTTAGCAGTCAGACAAACTGCAGAACAGCAATGTTGGTCTCTATCTTTTCTCAATGAACTGCTGAATGCTGTGCCCCAAGCAGACTTCTGCCTATGATCATTACCTTTCTAAGCCCTAAAAAGATTTTCTTTTCAAATCTTATGCAACTTTTTGAATCATATAAAAATTATATGATTTTTTTGTGAGCACATGTCATCCCTCCCCCTCTTTAGAGGTTTCCTTCAAGCTAGCACAATCTGTAAAAATTAACTGTTCAAACAGCTGGCCAAGCCATGTTCGGTGTCATAGGAAGAAATCAGTACTTATATGTTATAATCAATGACCACAGATTATAGCAGTAGTAAGTATTTTTTTGAGAAAGATTTCTAGCCCTTCCAAGTAAGCTGTCAAGTCTATTCTTGTGATAAAAGCAAGTTCAGTAAAGCTAAATATGGATGCTGACTGCTATGGCTTGCTTTCTGAAGATGATTGTTGGCAACATAATGCTGGCTGCACTGCTTCTCAGTACTTTGTGAGTACCTGTGGAATGTAGATCATGTATAAAATTATCTCTTCTTGAAAAGCTATCATCCAAGACTTTGCTGACATATTTAGGTCATCTCATGCTCTTCTTCAGTATTTTATACTTGCAGCACCTTGTTTCAT
The DNA here is from genome assembly GCF_000699245.1 of Pterocles gutturalis. Lineage (NCBI taxonomy): Eukaryota > Metazoa > Chordata > Aves > Pterocliformes > Pteroclidae > Pterocles > Pterocles gutturalis. The sequence continues at coordinate 29,803 of NW_010105381.1, read as the reverse complement.
TTTGTCAGTTATCATGACGCTTCTTGTAACATGTATCTTGATAATTTTTCAAAGTTCTTCAAAATTTCTGCAGTGTTAAGACAGCAATCGTTGTCAGACTGAAATAAATCCAAAACAACTGCTTGTGATTATGCTTTGGTAGGAGAATGTGATCACAGGGTCTTTTGACAGAGCATTTAAGTATGAGACACAAGTTATTAACTTGGAAACCTCTGCAGCCTGCTTTTGACCACAATAAAAAAAAAAAAAATCTGCATTTTTTCATCTCCAACCTCTTCTCTAAATTTTGTTTAACTTTTACCATCTAATTGGTATAAGATTGACTATGCTCTTGTCTTTCTAAAGTTAGTTATTTGCTGCTTTTTTATTATTTTCAAGTCTAGTTAATACACATTGCAGCCAGTACACTTGGCTGCCTTTCTTATCAATTCTAGAATATTGGTCAAGGCTAAATTGAAACAATGAAGTAAAGAAATTGCTTCCATTTCATTATGTGTATCTAAATCAGAACTTGAACCATGTCCTATATACATGAAATATTTTATTTAAATTTCTAGTTGCTTTAAATACTTTTAACAACTGGCATACTATTTTTTTTTCTGTATACTCCGTTAGCGTCTAGAAGCTTGGTGATAGGTGACTGAAGTCCAGTAATGTTTGACCCTTTTGTAAAATCACAGTTCCTGAAGTTCTTGCGCTAGTGATTTTACAGCAGAAAACTAAGGAAGGAACAAAATTGCTTTTGAAAATGTTGATTTGGGAAAACCTATTTAAGGGTTGATTTTGATTAATTTTCAAAGATTTTTCACACTTTTCAGTTTTTAACTGATTTTTTCATTTTAAAATTTATTTTATAAACATAAATATCATTTATTAATGTTCTTAGTTAAAATTCAGTCTTTGGGATATTTGTAATTTTTTGCAGAAAATGCATTCTTTACATTAATCTGTGATTTACTTGAGAGTATGTATTAGAGAAAATATTTCCAGTATTTTTCATTTTAAAAATACTTTTTTTCCCAGAATTATAGCATTCTCCACACAAAAGAAAAATATTCTGTGTACATTTACTTTAGTGCATTTCACCTTCAAAAGTATGTTTGCTTTGATTTTTTGCTTACAGTACATAAAATGGTCTCTTTGTCTTTTCATTTCTTTCTTTCATATCTGTGGTAAAACTTATCTTTTTATTGTAGTGAAATGTGTCTGTTATCTCCACTTTTTCTATGCACTTTTTTCCCATTTCAATTTAGAGACTTTTTTATTTAGAAAGACACCCCTGTGAATGTGTGCTTTTTGCTCCTGTATGTGCTCCAGATGAGTGTAATAACCTTTCTTGTGAGAAATAATCTTAATCTTGCTTTTTGCATCTATCATATTTCAGAAAAATAATCATACTTGTGAAACAGACTTTTATGTATTACATGCACACTGTTTCGGAATATTTAATAGTGTAGCCATAACAGTGCTTTCACTGGTGTGTATCTACTTCAATATTTGTTATGATTTTGTGTACATATTTTGTATTTCTCCACAGGCAAGCCTTGTTTTAACTTAACAAAGAAAGTAATCTTATTGTCTAAAGCTTGAAGATCTCACACATTAACCTCCCTACTTACTTTTCTTAATTATACTTTTATAGATGCCTTGGCTTGAAAAACTGCCTATATATCAGCCAACAGTCTTTAAATAATGGGAGGGGGAAAAATAGTAATTTGGATAAATAATAATTTATCTCAAATACCACCTGAGACTATAGGAATGGTGCACTTCACATAAGATATGTTTAAATCCAGATAAACAGAGAGATAAAATAGTCCGGTTCCAAATAACAAAATTCTCCTGCTGTATGTGTTAGCAGAGCTCCCATGGGCATCCTTATGACAGAATTTGCATCTGAACACCATTAGTCTAACTTAATGGCAGCTTTGTGTGTAATTAATTATATTATCAATCTATCTCCTTAATGTTGGTTTGGATTTAGAAGGTTTTATGATACTAACTGAAGAAAGAGAAATATAAAAACCTGTGGATTCTTACCTTGTATTTTAAAACATGCAGCAGTTTTGGACTCATGGGGAGAAAACAGAAGCAGGGAAGACTGCAGCTAAAGCTAATTGGGAAACATATCTTAAATTCTTCCCAGAATTTTTTTTTTTCATGGATGTTGTTTCTTTTTTCTACTTGTGTTGACTATCTTCTTAATTACTGTGATCTTTAATAAAAAGCTTTTTTTTTTTCATGTGAACAAAAGCTCTGAGGAAAATGTTAGGATAAACGCTGTGGGTAAAAATACTACTTTGTTTTGTGCTTTTCTGTTTGCTCATTTTGTTTTTTTTACAGTGCAGATAACCTCACATATATTGTGGTTTCATGTGTACCTTACTCAGTTCTCTACCTTAGCTGCTGTATTTGCAAGCTGTGTGACCTCTTTCTTACTCTAAGTGTATACTTTTAGCTTCTTAATATGGAGGCCTTATCTTTAATTGGAATGAATGGACTTGGAAAAGTGCTGGGTTAAAAGTCTGATGCTTTTCAGTTGTCATCTATGCTCCCTTAAGAGTCAAAACCCTAAATTATATTTTGGACTACAATTTTATATACCTTGGATAAAACAATTTTCTGTGAACTGTGACATAAACTGAGAGACCATTCACACTGATGGGTTACAGCACAGCACCCATGTTCAGGGACATCATTAAAAATACTTCCTAGGCACACAGAATTCATATCAGGACTTATAGGAATCTCTTGTTCAGATAGCCAACTCTGCCTCCCTTTAAGAGTTGCAGGGAGAAAAAGACAATTAATGGCAACCTAAAACAGAAGCCTAAAATGTATCAGAATATAAAGGAAACTATAGGCTGAGATGTAGCTGTCTGCAGATGTTTGACCTTCAGCAAGATGAATTCCTACTCAAGCTATCCTCAATATCGCAACAATTTTATCTTAAGACAGATATTGTGCATGGGCTAAACATCTAATTAATTAAAAATGTGTTTACGTAGTACAAAAAATACCTGACTATGGTATCTAGACTGTCACAAAGAGGAACGTCTATCTATCCCCCAAAAGCATGAGAAGGCTGTACAACAGAAAACAGCTGAACACAACCACTTACGCGCATCACTACTTTCGCCTGCTTTTTGTATTTACCCCTCTGGGATGGCCACTGCCATCTCTTTGTTATACTTCTTAGGGCTCCTGCTGCAGCTGCTCACTTCCTGTGGAGGTATTGTAGCTCAGATACCTCTGTGCTTTTTCCTTTCTTTGCAGATTGATTCCCAAAGGATTAGGTGCAGAGAGGGAGATGCTGCATGTCTCCATTGCCTCTGCTGGTAGAGCCCAAGCAAGCTTCCCTCATGAAGCGTTGCTATAACAAGAGAAAGATCTTTGCATGTTGTGAACATTACCCAGAAAAAGTACAACAAAGCAGCTAAGCCAAAAGAGTTTTTCTAGGATACCTATTCAATGGTTTTGACAGTTCCACTGCATTTTGTCAGTAATTAAGACATGCAGAGGTGCACTGGCTGCCTAAGGTCATGCAGGCATAATATGAGAACTAGATTACAGATCTCCTGAGTCATTGCTCACTCATTTGTTTAATAAACCGTGATGCCTCTCTGAAGCAAAATAATTTAAAAAAAATCTAAGTCAAATTATCTTTTTTTCATTTCATTTAATTTATTACCAGAATACACATTCACAACTTAGCATTATCCCCTCTGAAATCTTTTCCTAAAAAATCTTCAGTAATTTCAGCACAAAGAGAAGTTAAAAGAAAATCCACTAGTCTGCACTGAAGAATTTACGAACTAAGTGAGGAACAAAATGTGTATTTCAAGTTAGGCTGTTTACTGTTACACCTTGTACTTTTTAAGAGGTTTTAAAAGATAAATATCCATTTTAAAATATTACCACCATCCCCATCTATTGCATATAGGGATATATAACACTAAAACCTAATTCTATAAGTACGTGGCAATAAAATGTTGAAAAATATTTTGAAGTGCGTTGAAATAAAAACTAGTACATTGGTCACCCTAAGATATCAGATTGTTCTTACCAGTAAAACTTGTGGCTTTGATACCTGCAACAGTTTGTCATGTAACTGTGTAAATATGTATATTCTTATGCATAATTTAATATTCGTGTAGAATATCCTGATGATTTTTTTTCCAAAATTTTAAAATACCCATGATTTTAATATATGATTACATACTTAGAAGTGAAAAGTCATGCTAAATTTTTTTTAAATTATAAAACTGTTTTCTCAGTGAATCTGACCACATAGGGACATTAGTTATCTATACTATGTTATACTATATGGTATATATGTTGTATACGTAGGCTTAAAACCCATATTCTGTGCAAAATGCATGTGATCATCCATTCCTATTTTTAACAAGTATTCTGACTGTCAGATTTTAGAAAGAAATGCATCTAATTTACCACCACTTTCATTTTAGTTATTTAGTGAAGTAGTAGTAGAAATTAAACAAGTGTACATGCTGTGCAAAACTGATGAATCTATCTGTACTCTGTTTTCTCTAGCCAAAGAAAGGTGGATAATTCAGAGTGAAAGGGAATTGTCTCACTTCATCTAGAAGAACACTTGAAAAGCAGCCTTAGGTGGTTGCAAAAGGTTTAATATCAAAGCATAAAAAAAGATATACTGAGCACATTACATCTCTCTTTAGAAACAGAGAAGATTAAATGAATAATATTTTTCCTGTTTATTTGTTAAAGAGCTTGCATTTTTCTCTTGTTACCCAAAAGCCTGTAGGATGGAATCCATCAGCAGCATCCATTACTATCTGTCAGATTTTCTCGTGTAAAATTATCCAGATTTTCTAACTTGACAGAAATCACCTCATATGTACCAAACAGAAATAACAGAGCGTCTATGGACAGAAAAGGAAAATAAATTTAAGGATGAATCTACATTGTGTCCTTTTTACAGGCAGATTTAGACTATCCTATTCCTATCTAGACTAACCTTACAGGAGAGGACAACAGCAACATTTCCTGGGATGTCCATATTAGAGTTTTTGTGTCACAGCCTTATACTGCGGCACACAAAGACCATTGCTATCACGCTGCCATCACACAGCTGTAGTCTCCACCTGTCTCTTCTTACTTTTTTTTGTCAAATGAGGCCAAGGTTCATATTTGTCCTTGATTTTAAGCTTCCCTGTAGTTTTGTTCTTTCTCCTTATGACTTCCTACTTGCCATGTTTTGTGACAGGATGATGGCTACAACATCTTAGATTATTGTTTTTTTTTTTTTAATCTTAGTGGGAAAGAGCAGTTCTCAGAAGAACCTTCTTATCAATCAGCCATGTATTAGCATCTTCTTTTCATATCCCTCATCCCTCCCCATTTTTTTACCCTCCTCATTTGAAGAGTAACACAGTTGAAGAGACAAGCTTTTTTTTTTTCTAGATTGCTGTGTGGAAGAAGAGGGCTTCAGCTATCATATTGAGAATCGTGCACATCTCACAATAGACCTATTTCATAGTCATATTTGTCTATCTGTTTAGATATATATGCATATATAATTACCTCTTTATAGATATATTCCCAAACACAGTTTACATACGTAAATGAAGTTAGCATTACAACGAAAGACAAAAATTGTGTGTTCTGTAATAAGAAAATGGGTTATTAATATATCATTGCTTACTGTCATAGAATTGTCTGTGAAACTGTGGGGTTTTCTCTGTAGATTTTTTTTTAATTAAAAGTAAACCTTTCCCTCCTGGCCCAAGCTGTGCAACCACAAAGAATATTTATGCTTCGGTTATACTCCTAAGGGATAAATAGCAGTTAGGTGGCTAACTCTTACAGAATTTTAATGCAAATTAGGCAGGTCTGTGTCTTTGCAAATTTCTCCCCTATAGAAACTTAGCTTTTTAGCTATAGCACATACTTTCCTTTGATAGCATTAGGGAGCACTATTATAATTAGAAACTTGTAATGAAATCTTAATGAGAAACATGAGACAATATATCATAATCTAATATAATGATACCTATTAGAATGTTAGAGCTCAACTCATCAGTAGTATACTTGCGAATACTTATCTTCATTTTTATGGAATTTTTATAATTTAATGGATGGAAGTAATCACTGAGAAGACTGAAAGAAATACCTGATTGCAGACTAACCCTGGAGCGAACTGTGATATAATTCATGTTTCAGGCAGGACAGGACTAGTTTACAGAGGGAGAGTAAGACTTTTTCATTTCGGTAGTTAAAGCTGTATAGTGAGAAAATAAAGCAATTCTTCTAATCCTTGTTATTTTATGATAAAAACAGCAGTAAAGATAGGCAGGATATGTCCTTTACTGTCAGGAATTTGGACAGAATGACCTGATCAGTATTCTCCACTTTCACATTTTTGTGTCTGATAACAATAATGGACACCTAGTAGCTGAAATTTTCAGAACAGATTTGGAAATATATTGCATATATATTAATCAAAGGAATTTTCTTTTTGAATTATAGATCAGAGACAATAGAATGATAAATAATAAAAGAACAAGGTTGTTCTGCAGGTAGTTTTAGAAAAGGCTTCCATAACCACAACAGGGTATGCTTTCACATCTGTCTGAAATATATTTTCATGGAATTCCTGGGGATGAATCTTTTTGGAACACTCACTTATTTGTATGATTATTATCAAGAGTCATTTGACAGAATTCATAAGGCTCAGTCAATTGCAGACAGCTGCCATGAGGTTTTTTGTGCATTAATAATCTTCTGTACTGCAAAATAGGCAGAGAATGTGATTTTAGTAGCCTACAGTGAACAGAAGAGTGATATAGCAGTATAGCAGCCAACAACCAAAAATGTAAAAACATTAATTTTCAACATTATTATTTTTACTTGCAGTATATCCTTGTCTCCTACTGCCTGTTTCTTTTTTTATTTATTTCCCCTTTTTTGCTACTGCTCCTTATCTTTTTTCTTTTCATCCCTTTCTTCTTTTACCTTTCTTAATTATTCTTCCTCTTTCTTCTTGACACTCTCATTCCTTTTTTTTTTTTTTTTTTTTAAATAAAGTTACTTTGGAAGGGAGAGAACACTATTAGCAGTCCTGAGATTTTTGTACTTACAAATTTCCAGTAATGAATGTCTTTTATATCATGGTTTTACATTAAAGAAAATGAACTAGAGCATGAGAGCTTGGCTTAGGCCATGAAGCTGCTGCTTCAGTCTCAGTTGCATTAATGGGAATGGACACAATTTTCTCCTGGGTGCAGCCAGCACTACCTCAGATCCCTCTCTACTGTGCTGTTCAGTAAACTTCCTTCCCACTCTTTCTTTGGGTCACTTAGGTCAGGCCATTTGAAAATACACCGTACAGTGTGAGAGTGTTGCATGAGTGTTTGTTGGCTAATACAGACACAGTAGATAATTTGGACAAAAAAAGCTACTTTTCAGTCTGAGCTGCTCATAATGTTTCAGCAATGACACCTCTGTGTTTTTCCTTTTTTTGTTTTGTATAGCTTTAGCTCACATGCTTTAAAGCCAGTTTCCCAGTAACACGGAGCCAAGGTCACAGGGCTGTAACGCACCAAACCCAGCCTGAGTCACAGACAGCTGAGTCCTTGGAAGGAAGATGACTGTTGATCCCTTCTTCAGTTTGTAAGACCTGCCAGCATTCTGTTCCTCTGGCAGTGTCTGGAGAAGGGAGTGCTGCTTTCCCACATCCAGCCACTGCTTCTGTGCTAGATAGGGCTGTCATCCTTCCTGTGGAGCTTCTGAAGTCACAGCAGCCACAGTTAATTCTTGTACAATTTGGGCCCCTTAAGCAGGATCATTTCAGCTGTTCTTAGATTATGTATTTCTGTAAGCCTGTATTATTCTCCCGAGCCTGAAAATTTCTGCTGAAGATATCTCCTCCTCTGCAGCATTTCAACTTTTCCCTCTGTCACTGTTGATTACGTGTTGTTTTTTACACTTTGTTTGGAAATGACCTAACATAGGAATAATGTATAAAATTCTTTTGGTTTAGGAAACTATTAGATTTAGGGTTTTTAGACATACTCTCTTGTTGGGTTTGTAATCTAAAATCCCTGTGTTAATGCTGTATGAAGAGAAAAAAACAGTTGCCTAGGTATTATCATGGCACATCTCTGTCACACAAATTATTTACTTTTAAAGAGGTTGCAAAATGTATCAGAACAAAAAGAAAGAGGCATCAAATGGCATAATGTTTGAGAAAACAATAAAAAATCTTTTCAGGAAGGAAAATTTTTTCATGGACGGTTTTTTTGCTTGTTTAAAGAAAAGTGGGGTCCAGGTTATCAAAAGTAAGAACATCTCCATTACTAAAATCTATTTAATTTCCTAAACAAATACTGACCCAAACAGAGAAAGGGCAGTTCAACTGCAAAGCTGTCAGCCAAAATTTTAGGGACACTGACTCTGCCAGCAGGCACTGACATGGAACATAATTATTGTGAGTCATGCTATGCCTAAACACCAGCATAGTGCCCAGTGGCATTTGTACCTGACCGTGGGTGAGCTATCTTGTGCCCTAGATTCAGTAAAACCGTGTGAATTTCTGTGTGCATTTGTGCACTTCCTGTGCCTATGCTCCAGCATGATCAGACATGATGAGGCCATGCTAATCCATTCCAAAAGCAAGTCAATGCACCCTGTTTTTCAATAGGCTCATTTAAGTTCTGTGTAGTTCTGCATAAATGCTTCTCTTTGACTCCTGGTCCCAGTATAAACTCAGGAATATTGAGCAGCAGTATTTGTTCAATATACTCTATAGCATACAGTTGGACAGAATTGAAAAGGATAGATTCAGGCAGAGCAGACATCCCAAAGGTACCTGTAGGTATTTGGATTAGTTATTGATAATTATGTAGCCGTAGCTGCATAGTTCAGCATTTCAGACGAGTTTACTTCCCTCCTCTGCCCCCCAGCTCTGTTTTTTCTATAGTTATGTGGGTTCTTTGATCTGACGGAAATTTCCACCATATGTTTTGTTTCCTATATTGGCCTGCAGGACTGAGACTAAACTGGTGCTTAACTCTCTGAGTCATAACATCCATCAACAGGGAGTCCTAAATGTACTGACAAGACTTTCAGACTAATTATTTCTATTTAATGACAGTTATATAATGAAATGAATCAACTAAATCCTAAGAATAAACAAAACTTTATCTTATCAGTAAGAATTATTTTTTTAAAAAGTAAAATAAATGGGTTTTATTGATTCCTACTGCCTTACATTTTTTCAATCCACTGTTGGTGTGAATATCCCCTCCATTCTATCAATCCTCAAAAACACCTTTGTCCCAAACCATGAAGAATACTTTTGGTTGCTTTAACAACAGACACAAACACAGTAAGTTGCCCAAAGGGAGGCAAAGGGGAAGTAAACTATGGTTAAATGCAGTAAAATACAGTCCTGCTCTTAAAAAGGTGTAGTTCAACTCTCTTGTGTTAACTCAAACCAACATGGTTTCTTAAGATTTTTTTTTGACAGACTGTAAATTTAGCAAAAACAAAAGAGGTGATTGTCCCCCTCTGCTCTGCTCTCGGGAGACCACGCCTGGAGTACTGCATCCACTTCCAGGGCCCCCAACATAAGAAGGACATGGATCTGTTGGAGCAAGTCCAGAGGAGGGCCACAAAGATGGTCAGAGGGCTGGAGAACCTTCCGTACAAGGGCAGGCTGAGAGAGTTGGCGTTGTTCAGCTTGGAGAAGAGAAGACTCTGGGGAGACATTATAGCAGCCTTCCAGTACTGAAAGGGTGCTTATAAGAAAGATGGGGACAGACTTTTTAGTAGGGCCTGTAGTGACAGGACAAATGGTAGTGGTTTTAAACTAAAAACGGGTAGATTCAGAAAGGAAAAAATTTCTTACGGTGATAATGGTGGAACACTAGAACAGGGTGCCCAGAGAGGTGGTAGGTGCTCTACACCTGGAAATATTCAAGGTCAGGTTGGATGAGGCTCTGAGCTACCTGATCTAGCTGAAGACATCCCTGTTCATTGCAGGGGGATTTGGACTAGATGACATTTAAAAGTCCCTTCCAACACAAATTATTCTTTGATCTTATGAGTCTATGGTTCTGTTTCTAAATGTGAAAGCCTTTAAGAGCAAGATTCACCAAAAAAACCCCAAACCCC
>NW_010105381.1:0-19614 GCF_000699245.1 Pterocles gutturalis | reverse complement strand
AAAAAAAAAAAAAAAAAAAAAAAAAAAAAAAAAAAAAAAGAGAAAAACTGCCCAAAATCCCAAAACAACATTGAAGCCTTAATGAAAGTTCTTACTTATTTGTTGACATGCTAGGAAAAAATGTATAGCTTAAACCATTCTTGGTATGCTGGTTATTCAGAAGACCTCATTATTCTTTAATAGTTGCATATATCAAAAAGAGCTACATTCTTTGGTTTGCTGATTGTGAATGGAACAAATATTGTCACTTAAAAGTTCCATTTACTAGTTAGGAATTTGTAATATTTGTACAATGGAAACTGCTTTTTAAGTATGTTTCCTGGTATGTTTGTTTATCGGAGTATTCCTGTTGCTACTTCTCCAGACTCAGTCAAAACCTGCCTTTTCCTGGGAAGTTGCCCTAACTGACTTCCACTACTTTCTACAAAAAAACCCCTAACATCTCAGGATGAAAACCAAATTTGCACCTAATACCCAACCTAAATCTCCCCTCTCTTAGTTTAAAACCATTCCCCCTCATCCTGTCACTATCAACCCCTGTAAACAGTCACTCCCCCTTCTGTTTATAGGCTCCCTTCAAGTACTGGAAGGCTGCAATGAGGTCTCCCTGGAGTCTTCTCTTCTCCAAGCTAAACAAGCCCAGTTCCCTCAACCTTTCTTCATAGGAGAGGTGCTCCAGCCCTCTGATCATCTTTGTGGCCCTCCTCTGGGCTCATTCCAAGAGCTCAATGTCTTTCTTGTGCTGGGGGCCCCAGGCCTGGACACAGTATTCCAGATGGGGTCTCACAAGAGATCTCTTCACTCAGTAAAAAATTCTTTTGAAATCTCAGAAGAAAATCAAATATTTAAAGACACATTCGTGTATGCATTTTTGTTTGCAGATATTAGACTGTTACTTAAGGCAAGACTTATTCTGCCTATTTTACTGTTTTATTTCACATTTTTTCTATGCTATTTCAATAAAAATACATGAAAATATTTCAAACACTAATAATTTTCCTGCATAAGTAATTTACCCCATCTGAATTTCTGCAAGGGACAAAAAAAGAAAGTGGTCTGTTACAGAAGACTGCAACAACTTGTCAAAGGCCCTGATGAGGGAAAGCCTTGTAAACAAATGGTTTGTCTCAGACATCTTGGTTGTGAGACTGTAATTGTACCCCTATTTCTATTCCTTGCTGATAAGAAGTAGTGAGGAATGCACCAAAAACCTCACTCACTTGCTATTGAAGGATTTGTGACCTTACTCCCTTACAACGAAGTAGCAAACCTTGCTCCTTTCCCTTTTTAACAAGGTCACACCCCGTCTCTGAGGCGCCAACAAAGAAAGTTCAGCCAAAGTTAATCCAATACAGGGTCTGCACGACCACTGACCCCTTGGTTTAAAGGGTTAATGCTGCCTTTACCCTTCTTACGCATGTGCAAAAAGATGGTTCTTCCCATGCAAATTAAGGAGACACCCCTCTCTGCTTCCTATGCTAATTAAGGAGACACCTCTGTCACTTTGTATGCTAATTGAAGAAAGTTAGGCAGAGACCTGAGAACTTTGGTCTATAGATCTGAATAAAAATGGGAAGGTGGCACGCCAGCCATCTGAGGACCCCCAAATTGTCGCTGGATCCGAGGGTAGTGATATCATTCTGAATATGAGTTTTCCTTTTTTTTTTTTTTTTTCTCTCTGTCCTGTCTCTAACAAATTTTTCTAGCACATAAGGGTAACACCATTACAACTTTTATTCCACCTCCTTTTGGAGCTTTTTAAGCAAGTTCCTGTGGAAAACCTCATTGTGATAAGCATTTGCCTGTTTTGGCACTGATAAGTGATTGCAAGTTTCATAAGCTGTTGTGGGTCTTTAACATTGTTGGTATTTGTGGTATCATTACATTTTAGTACATCGTTGTAAGTTTTGGTGTTCCAACAAAGAAAGTTCAGCCAAAGTTAATCTAATACAGGGTCTGCAGGACCACAAACTCAATTGGTTGAAAGGGTTAATGTTACCCTTCCCCCTCTTACACATATGCAAAAAGATGGTCCTCCCCATGCTAGTTAAGGAGACACCCCTCTCCTCTTCCTATGCTAATTGAAGAAAGTTAGGCAGAGACCTGAGAACTTTGGTCTATAGATCTGAATAAAAATGGGAAGGTGGCACGCCAGCCATCTGAGGACCCCCAAATTGTCGCTGGATCCGAGGGTAGTGATATCATTCTGAATATGAGTTTTCCTTTTTTTTTTTTTTTTTTTCTCTCTGTCCTGTCTCTAACAAATTTTTCTAGCACATAAGGGTAACACCATTACAACTTTTATTCCACCTCCTTTTGGAGCTTTTTAAGCAAGTTCCTGTGGAAAACCTCATTGTGATAAGCATTTGCCTGTTTTGGCACTGATAAGTGATTGCAAGTTTCATAAGCTGTTGTGGGTCTTTAACATTGTTGGTATTTGTGGTATCATTACATTTTAGTACATCGTTGTAAGTTTTGGTGTTGTCTGTAGGACGTAGTATTGTTACACCTTTTCTTTGCTAAGTCATTTTTCTTTTGTAATTATGCTACATTTTTTTACATTTTTACATTTTTTATTTTTTTTAAATAAAATTATTGTTTAATTGAACCTCTCAAAGTATTGCACTGGGTGTTCCAGGTTACCTTGCAGATATCCAAAAGAAACCTTGCCCTCACCCACCAAGCAAGTGGGATGGGACAATTATATAGACACTTATGTCCTGGGCCCTCCAAATTCTTGACAGTTTTCTGTGTTTTTTTCATGAGTATAGTCACTGACTAATCTTTGAGGCTGTATTATGAATATTTTTCCACTTATAGTTAGTAATTACTTTAGTACTGATCCAGAACAAACACCCTCCCCTCCAGACAACAGGATTTTTTTCATTTACAATGTATATTTCAAAAGTTAGTTGGAATACTTTTTGAACATTTGTAATAAAACAAATTCATTGACAGATGTAGTTCTCCGGGGCTTCATAGTCCAATACTGACAGGTGTGTTTCCTTTTCTCTGATTGAAACTTCCTCTGCAAAGTTATAATAGCTAGATTAAAACTTAACAAGAAGTAAAAGCAATGTGAGACTGGTTGTGTGTGTATGTGTATATCCATTCATCTGTGTCAATATATATATTTAAGGGAGGAGCTGAGAGATATGTGGAAGTGAAGGATGGTGAAGAAAGCTTTATTTATATTTTCATACTCAGTATTTACATTGTTGGGTGAAGTACCTCAAGCTAATACAAACAATATTTAATAAAATCTGTTTTTGTTTAATGCTAGGGAGGTTTAATCTTATAAGTAATGTTTTAAGGTGTCTCTGAAATCTCTTATCCTTTTTTTTGAGAGGTAAGATTTTACTGAAAAAAAAAATCCAGATTTTTAAATTTTTATTAATAAGCTTTTGTAATATATGTGTCTTGACACTGAAATTAAATTGAGTTAGATGTGTTAGGGATTTCTGGCCAGTTTCCAAATTCATGAAATACAGAAAAGAGGAGTTAAACTGCAAACTCCTCCTTTTCCCTGATGTGGCAGACTGAAATCCATAAGGGTCATCAATGTAAATACTCAAGTGAATATTCATGTAAATATTTAGTCACAATAGTTTCTTCTGCAAACGTTTTTGCAAACACAAATTTGCTTGTACAAACGTTTGCAGAAATGAACAAAAGAAGCCAGTAAGTAGTCTGGCAAACTCTACTCTTCTAGGAAAGCTTTGGGATTTTCAGTATCCATATAAACTATATAAAATAGAACTTTGTGAAAAAAAAATTAAGGGCAATATTCAATTTGTAGATAACAATATGATCTTAATTAAAAAAAAAAAAAAAGTCTTTTTAGACCTGTTGCTCATAGGTTTTCAAAAATTGTGACGGACTTGATTTACAGACCCCCCTCAACAAATCAGTGGTTGGGAGGCCAGGAAAGGCACTAAGCGGTGGATCAGCTGCTTTCTGATTCGGAACAGGGTAAGTTCCTGTAGCTAAAGACAGTGTCCTTTGGTTCCTAGCTCCTCTATACAAAGATTTTTCATTCTGAAACTCTAGAAATCATCTAAATTGGTAGTTTTCAGTCTATGGCCTTAGAGGTCTAGAGGTATTTCTAAGCATGTAAAAGGTGACTAACAAAATCCTTTCTTACTTTGATGATTGCTCACATTTCCTCTCCACAGGTCCTACCATCTTCTGACAACATTAGGTAACATCAGATTATGATTGCTGCTTCCAATCAGTAATCATATCCCATCTGTCCTCGTTGTGCAGGAACTAATAATTTGCTTGAAAGAACAAACACAGAGGAAGCTTCAACTACCAACACTTAGGCTGAACTCACAGACAAGTTAACTTTAAAACAAAGACAAAAGGAGAAAACTCTGTGGGGGTGAAAACACCCAAATATATCATCTTTGATTGAAGACTTACAGGGCTAGAAAATTGGATCACATGTCATAGAACTTTTGTTCAGATAACTCCTATTCTGATTTTTTTCATCTTTCTCAAGAATACTACAAATTCTTAATAACCTTATTATCTGCCAACATCTGCTTCCTACAACAGGCTGTCTTATTTCTGTTAGTCTGCTAGAAACTTTCTTAGCGACTATTCTTTCCACTGTCGTGAATGATCGGCCTATTTCCAGTTAGGGAAATATGCAGAGTTCTTGAATGAACAAGAATGAGACTGAATACGTGTTTTCCAGTGTAGTGTACCTTAGAATTTTTTTCTTTAAAACATTATACAGTAATCTGTATAATGTACATTCTCAGATATTCCTCAGTCAACCACAGGGAAAATGCTTTAGAAAAGTATAATTTCAGCTGTACAATTTAGAACTGAGCATTTTATTTACAGAGATTCAAGGTATTGAAAACATTCTTAAATTGACAAGTGCTTTCAATCAAGGGAGAAGAGTAGCATTTTTCTGTTTTGAATTATTTTTTTGAAATATTTCAGTTTTAATTTCTAAGCCAGAATTTTTGCTAGTTTATATCTTTGTGATTTAAGTGTCAAAATCTGTGCTTAGCTTTAGATATGTCATTCATAATTCTAGTGTGCACATATGCTCATTAGAAATGATTAGAAGATATCAGAGGAAATTCTAAATAAGGGAAGTGGAGTTATTAAAAATAAAAAAAAAAAATCAGGAGATTTTCGTTGTCTCTTTTACTTTTCCTGCAGAAAGTAGACTAGAAGCTCTGTTGCCTTAGGTAGAGGTTAACAGTAGCTAATAAATATTAACAAAATATAAATTATTACAACCTTTATACACTTTTAAAATAAGAACATCAATAAATTATACTTAATTCTTCCATTACTTGATTGAAAAGTGTTAAAAACTTTATTGCTACTTTATCTAAAATCACAAATGTCTAAACTAAGAAATAGAAATAATGGAAAATACAATGAAGGGTGTCAGATACTATCTTTAATGTCAGCACATAGAGGAAAATTGGAATATTACATCCTTATGTTAGGTCCCATTTCCTGTTGAGTAGAGCTTGTAAACTAAGTAGCTTCTTTTCATGTTGTATCTTTTCAAGTCTAAATAAGGTTCAGTTCTATTACTAGCAAGTATATTTAATGGATCTAGTCACATTTTACTAATTGTAAGACCAGATAAAACTTAATTACCAATCTGTAAGGAATCTTTGCCTTTTAAGGATGGCAAAGTGATGTCAAAGAACAGAAAAGAGGATCTTGCTTTGCTGACTGTGGTGAAGGAAGAATGAGCTGGAATTACAGCACATAACACCCACTAGAACACCTGGTTTGTGCTCAGCTCTGCAATTTCTCTTTTGAGGGATCAGAAGTCTTCACCAGTGTGAGAAATCTGTCTGCCCTCAGCATGATAGACAGAGAAAAACATCCCTTTTATTTTCCCTTCTACTCATCTTCTGCTTAACAAAATATTGTTCCTGATTGAAGAGAGAAAATAAAACATGTAAACAATACTTTAAAATATTGCTTAGTGGTACAGCTCTTATGTTTCCCCTAAACACTAATTTACACAGAATAAAATAGAGATAAAAAGGAAGTTCTTAATTTTTTTACGTGTTATCAAGAGTCAACATATACTTTGCTTGAGCAGGACAAAAATCAACATCAGTAAAGAGGATTTGCAACCAAATTCTGCTGATGTTCTGTGACTTTGTCTCTGAGAGAGGACATGAGCTAAGAGTATTACACCATACTTTACAGCAATAAGTACATTCTTGAGTACTATGTGACCTAATTTTTCTCAGTGTTAGTGAAATGGAAGAAATACAGAACAAAATAGTTAAAGCTACATACTTTTTATACTCAGACACCTCTTTAAAAGTATTCTTGACTATCTATCTGTTTGACCTTTTTTGTTTGGACTTTCCAGAATGGTAATTGTGAGGTTTTTATTTGCTATAAATCTTCAGATTTCAACAAATAATCAGGTTTTAACTGTGACAAAATTATACATTTCTCATTATAAAAATGCTGGTTTTCTGGCTAACTTTTCACTGATAAAATCAGAGGTTGGGAAATGCACATTTGACATGAGAACAGCCTTTAACAAAGGAAGATTAATTTTAAAATAAAATCAAAGTTGACAAAAATATTAGTATTTGTAAAACTGTTCTGTTCCACAACATAATAGATATTAGAAAGATTTTTTTTAAACTGTGGTTTTAGTCACCTAAAACTATTGAAGAAACAGAACCCTAGTCATCTGTTTATTCGTAGTAACTGAGTGAAAATTCTTAGACCAAAATGAATGAAACATGACAGAAAGATGTCCACCTATGGTTTGTGATATTTTACACCTAGCAGTTAAGCTTTATTTTCATCTCATCTAGTAATTCAAAAGTAACTAGCATTTGTAGATTCAGTTTTTCATACGCTTTTTAGAATTATCAGCTGAGATTTGGAGTTTCTTGGTAGTGTCTGGTTCAGGCTTATGCAGGGAAAAACTTGGATTCCAGTTTCCAATATGATGACAAACTTTCAATGGCTTCTAATGAAGACAAGAGTTTTGTTAGACATAATAGACTTTTTTCAACCATGACAGAAAATAGGTGAGAAAAAGAATCAAAATACGTATTTAGAAAGTGAAATGCAACAAGTGCTTGGAAAATCCCCAGAGAAATAACTTTTTTTTTTTTTTTTTTTTTGTGGAAAAGAGTTTTCAGGAGAGTTTCTGTTTTTCTTATACAACTTCACCTAGCAATGCCAAAAACAATGCTCCTGAGTGGATATAATGAATACCCAAGAAGGTCATCTGTTAAAAGGCTAAGTAGAAAACAAGAAAATTGTCTATATTCCTGGTTTCATTAGCACATTTATGACTAAATGTGAGTATTCAAGTCAAACATTCAGGTAAACTGCATTCCCTAAAAAGAAAATTTATATAGCTAATGTATGTGCTATTCCTTCACTGTAATTCATACATCTTAAAAACCACGTAGCCTTGAAGTTAACATCAACAGTATGTTACGTGTACATCAACAAGATTCCTCTGAAGTCTTGTGCATCTAAACTATGTTGACCATGCCTGACTGGTCTCCGATCATAGCTTCAGTCCCTAAACTCACAAGTAATTTTGTGGTCTTCCACTGCACATTTTTTAGTTTCCCTTTTCAATGTCCTTTCACTAATGTTGTGACCTAAACTATATGTAGTGTTTCAGATAAGAATTTATCACTGTGGTACTCAGTCTCTATAAATAATCTCTTATTCATATTCTTCTTTTAAGAGGCAAATTTATTTTCTGCAAGGGGTAACTGAAATTTAGGAGAGCCATACAAAGGATATACACCACTTGTATCAAATAGAAATTGAATCTAGGGATACTCAATGTAGCAACACTCAAATACGTTTAGTGCTTTTTGTTAGAGGAATCTGTCTGCAATGTGCAAAGGACTAAAAGTGCAAGGATTGTCCCAACTATTATGTATTACTCCTTCATGCTATTATGTTTGGGCAAAGGAGTGATTCCACACCATATCTCTTATGAACCTCCAGAGAATCGTGTTTTATATTTCCAGCTAAACACTTGAGATTTCAGTTTTACTTCATATCAAACAATATACTTAAAGATGCTGTCAATGTGGTGGTCAAGTTTTTGTGCCTTCAATACTAATCACAACAATATAATCCACACTGAAATATTAAGTAGAAACAGTAATATTTAGGCATTTTAACCACAACAATTGAAAAAGAGTCAGAATATGTGTTCATCCTATTTGAACTTGTAAAATTTATTCACTCTCATTTTTTTTTCTTCTCTTCCACTGCTTCATGAAACATTATTTTTTACTCTAGAAAGTTAGGAAATCTTTTTTTTATTTCAAACTCTATGCTCAACTCTTTGGAAAGAAATATATAAAACACCTTTTTTTATTTAGAAGTCTGTCTGATTTCTGATTTTTCAATTTGTTGGTTGAAAATTTTCAAATGTTAATTGAAATAAATATTAATTATAATAGTACTAACTAGCAATGTACTGTACTAGTGTCTCAATCCTAGTTTACCATTGTTCTAAGCATTGTGTATACACACAATAAGTGGAAGTCTTTCCTAAAGGTTGTTAACAAGAACATGCAAATATTCTGTCTTATTCACTGAGAAACAACTTGGCTAAGTGACAAGAATCAGAAAGAATTAAAACAAGTTTCTCGAACAGAATTCACTATTTCCTGAACCTTTTATTTGGCTTAGACCTTTTCTGTCTTCTTGAGTTGTCTGTCCACAAGGTACATAAATTTCCTATAACTCATTTATGTGGCTATTCCTTTGTGTGCATGTGGTCTTCAGTATATTGTCTGTATGTAGTTCATCACAAGCTTTCAAAATTATTACATAAATTACTTCAAAATATCTCGTAAATTGGAAACTGTAAGTCACTCAACTTTGATTCTAATTTGATTAACAATGCTCAGAAGTTTCGCTGAACCCATATTAATATCTCAGGTTAAAAGTGCAAATATACATATTTATAAAAGAAAAATTGGCATTCAGCAATACACTAGCAGTTACATTTCTAGTTGGTATTCAGTGAGAGTATTATAATCATATATTCATTATATGAGGTATTCATTGAGAATATTAATATGAATCTCAATATTCTTTTAATATTCAGTGTTCACAGAATAGTAATTAAAGTGAACACAATAAATCAGAGAATGCACAGTAAAGTTAATATCTTATTTGAGAAAACACTTGTGTAACCGTTCTGAAGATATTTGTACATTTCAGAGGAGGGGCACATGTCTGCAAGCCAGCCTAACAAAAGTTTACATGACATATTGATGTAAATATAAGAAAGAAGGCTGAAGGGAGAAAAATAAGACACAATATGCTTTTTTTTTTGAGTTTTGTCATGCAGATTTCCTAACTAGAAGATTAAGTTAAATCAGTGAATGACTCTCTTTTAAGTAAAATCCATGCTTAGCCTCAAAGGCTTCAACATCAGTGCACTTTGTTTCATCAGGTATGTCCAGGAGGTGACTGTGGGCAATGGATTAGAGCTAGCAGTGTGGAAATGCTTTCCTTCAGCAGCTCCACAAGGAGCTTCTTTGTCAACTCTTCAAGGTGAAAGGCTAAATCAAATAAAACTGTCTAGAAGTCATACAAGCACAAAAATCAAGTCTGAAAAAAATATCTCATAGCACAGAAAGGGCTAAATAAGTTGTTTAATACAGACTAGTTTTTCCAGAGAAAGTAAAGTATTGCAACTCTAGAAATGATTGTAATACGATATATGTTGATTCTTTTTCAGCTTTTGCCTTACACACTGTACGTACAAATGCACACACATGCATACACAAAGAACACGAATTTTTTTGAAATTGAGTGGGAGCACACGTTGTCACAGAAGGAGTCAGAGTGGGTTAGGCACTTACTAGTAAAAGGGAAACGACAATATACTTTATTGATATAAAACAGTGACTTAACAAAGGTCAATTGTAAATGTGACAGTGGTTTAAGAGGATTCAATGGTGAGGTACACTTGATTATTTATTGCATATAGGACAGGGTTGGAAAAAACTGTCAAGAAGACCATTTGATTGAGTCATGAGTTTCAGAAAGGACCCCCTTGCTCTCTAAACTCCCTCTCAGAGAGGAGTCTAGGTGCAGCTGGATCCAGTCCTAGTCCCAGACTTGGTCAATGGTTTATGTCTGAAGGATTATATATATACAACTAATCTTTTCTATCACTTAGCAGAGATTTCACAATTTAGCAGGCAATTAATCACTTATTGAGAATCTGTTGCAGCAAGGAATCTCTCATCCTCAAGGAGTAACCTCAAGAGGCGTCTCTACTCAGGGGAGATCCTGGCATGCAGCCTGCTGCCATGCATGAAGGCTCAAAGGGTCCTGGGTTAACCACTTCAGGGTAAGATGATTGACTTATAGCCATATTCGAATACCAGCCATATTTCTGTTGGTGCATGCTCAGTTAGCCCTCAGCTGTTGAGCAAGAAGTGTAAGAGAGCCCTTGGCTATTGTGCTGTTATCTGTCTCCCCAGGTCCAATTTAAGTTGGATGCAGTCATCACAAAAACTGGAGGTTACTGCTTAAACGGGATGAGGAGGTGGGACTGGAGGGAAGCGCACTGCCTGCCACACATGTGAAGTAACAGTACTACATCGCAAGACTTTGTTTAACTTTGTTGTCTTTTATCAAGATTTTTAATTGTGTAAATTGTGAATCCTGATACCTACTCTTATCACTTCATATACTGAGGGTGTAAAAAAGAGGAAAAAAAAAATCCTTGTTTTTCGCAACTAATTTGTTTTATTGTATATCCAGCTTTTAAAAATTTTAATAGAAATTAGGCATCTAATTGAGTTTGAATACATCTTTGATTTCTTTTCCTCTACCTAAATTCTTGAGTGAAGCTTCAGTTGGAGATTTAACCATGATTCTTAAAGAGTAAACCTCTATGCAACTGAATTTAGGGAGATTCATTTTGCCTCAAAAAGGGTAACTGTGCTCTAACTGATGACTGCCTACATTTAAGAATGACAGTTGCATTAAAGTGTTAAATTTAATTTTAAAGTAAGTGAAATTTTGGACCAAAGAGAGGTTGATAAATCAGAGCATGCTTTGTCATATATAGGTTCACTACAACAATATGTGGTGCTTGCTTCTTTCATTACTCAGTATGGTCTGAGTTGGATAGTATTGTCAAACTGCCAAGCAATATTAGCTCATTATCTTGCTCACTGACCTCAGTATTTGCAGAAATGGAGCCTAAGCCTGTCTGCAAATGTGATCCTGAAACAGCTAAAGTTGCAAGGATTAAACATGCAGGCTTGCTACTTTAATATTTTGATTATCAAATGAAATGTATTACAGGACAGGCTGAGAAAGATAGCTTGCCAAAGCCAGAAATTTTTGAATTAAAATATACTCAATTTTTAAGCTCGTCTGTATAAACGTGTTGAGACTGTGGTATATTAGGTTATGATTCGTGTTAAAAGAAATGGAGAAGAGCTGGTCTCATTACCGATATGACATGGAAAGAGAATAACAGGACGTAGAAATGTGTAACTAAACAGAATTGCCTAATGGTATGGAAAGAGAATAAAACAAGATGCAAGTCATCATTGGTGGGATGCACTCTTAGGATGGTTGCCAACTGCAACTGGGATTTTGAATACATTGTGTCACCCCATTATTGTTTTATTAATATTAGTTAGTATAAGCTTATTATTGTCTTTTGTAATACTTGTATGGATTGGAAAGCGTTGCGACAAATAGCAACATTAACTTCCTTGTCAAAAGTACATGGTAAGGCATTAAGAGACACATACTGTAGAAGCTGGGAAGAAGAATTTTTATATTAAGTAAAAGAATTTACTAACTTTCTAGAAAAGGGGGGACTGAGACAGGGGGTTTGAAGTTAAAGAGTGACTGATTAAGAATAGCTGTTCAGATAATGTATGATTAAGTTTGCCGTGCTTGTGAAGACAGGATGAAAGGATCAAAACTGTGATGATAAGGGAAGGAACTGCTAATCAAAACGAGATGAGAGAATGCAACACCTGCAAGGCCGCGGAGATAAAGGAGACTCCTCGGACCCCTAAACTGACTGAAAACCAGCCTGGCCCTTTGGACTGCGACCAAGAGACCATGCATGGGCAAGGAGATAAGGTGAAAAGTTCAACCCTACCCATCGACCACCAGGCGACCACCAGAGAGCACTACGCAAGTGCAGAAGGACTGTTTAGCTAATTGTAATACGAAGCAGGGCTAGGCGGGGCTAGGAAATTAATATGAATTAATGTATTGCAAAACTTAGTGAATATGCAACATTTCGGGGAATAAATAGAGGGATAGGTCTTGTGGAAAGGCGCGCTTGTTGGTAGAGCAGATGCTCCCCTTGCGCCCAGAGCTGCTTGCTTATTCCCCACCTGTGAACTGAATAAACAAATTTAGCTTTTTAAATTTGTGAAAGTGCCTTTGTTGATGACAAGACCATATGCAATAACTCTTAGTACAGTGTAAATTCAGCTAAAATCAAATAGGAATTTTATGTAAAATCTAGAACGAAGTACTAACTGATACTGGTCTCTAGCAGCCCTACAGTAGTGATAGCTATCGTGTTACAGTTGCTCTTCTATTGCATAATAAATCATCTTAGTCAGTGGCTCACCCTCTTCCCTTAGACAATGAATTAGAAAGTAGGAATGTTGGAGTGGGATACGGATCCGGAGTAACGACGTGATCTCAATGTGAGTATGATCGTTCTGCTTTAATGACTGTTTACCTTGTCATTATATAAAAAGCAGACCCGAGCAAGCACAAGCAACAGGTATGTGATTGGTTACAAGCAGTTGTCCACGCGTCTACAATTTATTTCTGATTTGGGCAAGGGTGCTGGGCATGCATACCAGGTGTAACTTAACAGCTGGACCCTGTTCCGTTATCTTTGTTTATGCTAACACTGCATTCCTTTCTAGTTACTGTTCAAGGACAGCTCATGATGGCTCTGAGGCTTTCACCGGCCTCAGAGCCTGCCCCATAGCCTGGATTGCTCACAACAATCAGACCATGTCCCCTTTCTTGTAGCCATCCTTCTACACAGGAAGACTACAGAGTCCTTGAATTATGCTACTCCATGTTTCAACGTTGTGGCAAGGCAGTTCGTGTCTGAACTCAAGAGCTAGAAAATTGCACTTGCAAATAGTTGTCTAAAGCAGGAGCAGGCTGGTCTTCAAGAGCAGAAAACCAACATATATCTTATATTTTTTCCATGTATGAGCATCAAATCCATTTAGTATTAAAGTAGCATATGTAACAGGCTGCTAAGAATTTCACCAGTGCAGACAGATTGGGTGGATCAATATGTTACTACAATGTCAATACAAACTGGCTTTGAGTTTAGGTAATGGCTGACAAAATGATTCAAGATGAGCATGCAGAGGAAATAATTGCACCACTCATTAGAGAAAGCCCCCTGCTTTAATCAGACAATGTCACAGAAGGATATAACTGCTTCTAGCCTGCTGAGCTAGCAAAAAAAAAAAAAAAAAAAAAAGGAGTGAAAGCAGGAGGTCAAGGTACATTAAGCACTATTCTTTTGCAATCACAGAGTTAAAAGAGGTTTTAAAGATGTCAAACACAGTGAGTGAGACATTCAGTGTATTGAGCATTCACATCCTCACAGTTTTTTCATCTCCAAAGATCTGTGAAATATATTGAAGATAACTGCAGTGGTTTGACGGAAGTAGTTCAGCAGAAACATTGTATAAAGGTCACATATCTTGCTCAGCCACATCATAATGTCCAGTTCAGGTAACAATTACATGTAGTTACCATACCAGAGGTTACAATCGAATGTGATAGTGGCAGACACTTTGTGGATATTCCATCCCATGCACTGTTAATGTTCTTGCTGCACTATTGATGATTATGAACTCAGCACTATACACACCTCAGAAATTTCTGCTTGGGAAGAACTCCTGTTTTTATGTTGCTTGGAGAGAGCACTGCCTCATTTCTAAAGAGCTACCTGAATGAGCCTATTCTTATCCCTGGTTATTTGCTTATAAGCTTATCTCCATAACATATTTGAAAGCCTACCCTGGTCTATCAATATATATACAATCACATGATAGGTCAATGGACTGATGCACCACCAAATGGAGCATCTACAAGGAAAATCCTTTTTTCATCTGAAGGTCTCCCTGTGGCATCAGCCCCACATCCAGATATTGATTCACAGTACGTATCCAATTCTTTCTTCTTTCACTGGCAAGAGTGCTCAGTCCTTTGGCCCTCACTCCCAGAGCTCCACAGTCAGTCTCCCTTAACATGCTTGGAATTGACCCAGTGGTATCACTGGTGTTCAGATGCATGAACAGCAGAGGTTAATAGCCCAAGGGTAAGGTAAGACTTGGTATTGTCTCTGTAACATACTGTATTTTGATGTGTATTGGGTTTACACGTCAAAATTTTGCTAGTGAGCAGGACTGTAGGGGTGACTCTTGTGAGAAGGGACCAGGAGCTGCCCCCATGCCAGAGAGAGACAGTTCCAGCAGGCTTTAAAACAGGTACACTGCTGTCCAAAGATAATCCTATCGGTGGCACCGGTGGAGCCTCTGTGGCTTAAGAAAGAGTTAAAAAAAAAAAAAAAAAAAAAAAAGAAGCTGTGCAGCAGCTGTGAGAAAGAGAAGTGAAAAAAAAAGTGAGAAAAACAATTCTGCAGACACCAAGATCAGAGAAGAAGATGCAGAAGGAGGTGCTCCAAGTGCCAGAAATAAGATTCCCCTGCAGCCTGTGGTGAAGACCGTGGTGTAGCAGGTTTTCCTCCAGCAGCCCATGTAGGACCACAATGGAGCAGATATCCACCTGCAGCCCCTGGAGGACCCAATGCTGGAGCAGGTTTGTTCTGAAGGATTGCAGCCTATGGGAAGGGCCCATGCTGGAGCAAGGAAAAAGTATGAGGAGAAAGGAGCAACAGCGAAAAAGTGTTACGAACCGACCACAACCTCCATTCCTCATTCCCCTGCACTGCTTGGGGGGGCAGGAGATAGACGGGTCAGGAGTAAGGTTGAGCCTGAGAAGTCAGAAGAGTGAGAAGGAAGCTGTTTTCAGTTTTGTTTTTATTTCTCATTACCCTACTCTGTTATTAATGACAAAAAACTACATTAATCTTCTCCAGGTCAAGTCTGTTTTGCCCACGACAGTAATTCCTGAGCGATCTCCCTATCCTTACCTTGAACCACAAAGTCTTCCATCTTCTTTTCTCTCCTTTCTTCCTGAGGCAGCCAGCGAAGTTTAACCCACCACGGGGCACCCAGCAAGAAACAAGTCTCCTGAGACACGCAAGTTAGAGCTCATCAAGTGGGTATTTCCATCCTTGCAGGGAGCAGTCTCTGACAACTGTCACCCACCTTTTCCTCCTCACACAGACACAAAACAGTTCATAGTCATTACTACTGGAGATGACAAATCTTTACCTGGGTAAATCAACCAATTTGCAAATAACTTCTTACATTTAACTATGGCATTCTTGTCTTGTTATACGGCTTGTTTTAAATGTTTGTCCCTCAGCCTTACGAGCTCTATCACAGGGCTCACAATGTTACAGGGGAGGATCTTTCCTTACAGTCAATAAAAGGCATGTCACTCATTCAGATCTATATACATATTTAAATACATATTACTTAAGTCTAACTCTTGAGTTAATACATTTGGATGGACCTTTCCCCATAACACAGTCATAAATACTTTTTTATTTTGTTATATTGTACAAAGATAGATAGATATAAACACTTAGATATATTTCTGGGATGCTACATTGCACCAGAGAGAGACATTGTGTATTTTCTTTGCTTTCTGAGTGTGTTATGCTCCATTAACGGAGTGGAGCAGTGTGAAACCTCTGTGTGCTATGAAATCAAAACCATAATCTGTCAAAGTATGTCACTAAGTGCACTAAATGTCATCTAAGTATGAATGTGTTAAATTATTGGATAAAGTTTTTTCTACAAATATGATGCAATATCATGGTGCATGGATGATTTGAAAAAAACATAATGTTGCTCTTTTCATAACATGCTGGAAGTCATGTTTCTACATGGGCAAGAATGTGCTTTCCTCAGGGAGCTACTCACTGGAGACAAGACTTCACAGGTTGAAAGATGCAGCAGGCAGAAGAGCCAGCAAAAAGCTGGGGGAGCCTGAAATATCAGGATACTTAGCTGAGAAAAGGAGAGAGCAGCTGACCAGACATCAGAGAAAATAGCAAGCAACTTCTGGAAATTATGAGGAGGTTTTACAATTTGCAGTCATGCGTTAACTCAGACCAAAGGTGGACCAAGAAGCATCTTCAAGGATACAGTGAGCAAGCAGAGGGAGTTGTGTGTTTTGCTTTGTTTTGTTTTGTTTTGTTTTTATTATTTCCATTGAGTCTTATCTAGTCACTTTCATTTGGATCTACTCCAAAAAATCAATGGTTTTTTGGTATCTAATCTGATAGTACCTGTCCTTTTTATTGTGTGGGATTTGGGGTTGCATTGGGTTGGGGTTTTTGGGTGGAGGGGAGGGAGAGGTAACTTAAAAAATCATCTTGGCTGTTCTTTGGGGAATTTAGAATAGGAGACAGGCTAGGCAGATCCACTTCAAAGCTCTGGCTAACTCCAGGTCTGTTCCAAGCCCTTAAGGCACTCAGGGTGAAAGTATGCTTCTAGATGGAGACAAAACTACCTTTTTTCCCAAAATGAAAATTTGTAAGCTGCATCAACTTTCAGATTATTTAAACTATTTATTCACAAACTTTTTTTTGTGCATGAGTGAGTCAGTGTCCCGTGTCTTCTCTACCCTTTTTTGAAGTGATTAGTGCCTGTGTGATTTCTAGGAGGAAACATGTTTCCTGTTCTCTCATGAGGCAACTGTTTAAGAACTGCCAAAATATTTGTCCTTTGCAAAGGATCTGTAATTGACAGAATATAACTTTATGCTATTCGTATACTCTTTTAGGAGCATCCACAGTAGTGTCAGACAAATTGTTAACCAGTTGTTAACCATCCGATTTTGCAAAAAGGTATCAAATATTTGCTACAAATAACTTCTAATACTTTAAGAGACAACTGTGGTGTTCTGTATCTTACCCTGTCTCCTGCATAATGTTAGTGATATTCTAAATGCTTATTCTGTTTGGAGCTCAGTGGAAAATTAATACCCCCTAGCTACACAGGACTTGTGGGACATGTAGTTCCAAATCCAACCTATGTCTTTTCTTGATAAAATCATTAATGCTAAATTAGTCTAATTTTCTTTCTAGGGGTGTTTTTGGTTTTTTGTTGTTGGTGTTGGGGGTTTTGTCTTGTTTTGGGGTTTTTTTTGTTTGTTTTTGTTTCTGTTTTTGTTTTTCTAATCTGGATAAATAATGATTCAACGTAGTGATCAGTTTGTTTAAAAGCATTAAAAATTTTCATTTCCTCTGGGTTACCTTTACTGATTATGAACACTTCAGGGAAAATAAGAAAGGATTTTATTTGTAACCAGAAATTAATAAAACAAAACTGCTTCAGAGGTTTTAAACCTAATTGCTTTATTTCCTGTCATGAAAGTTAGAATTAAGTGTTATGGTAGATTTTTAGTAGGGGATCTCAAAATTGTTTCCTGAACTTGATGTGTAATGCTGCATTGAGTATACATGCTGCCAACCACTTCTCAGTTTAATAGTGGATCACTTAATTGCCAACCGAACTAAGTTCACCTTGTTCACATAGAAGGTCCACCTTTCTGTTGTTAAATATTGCATAAGTTACAATTAAACTATTAGACAGTAATTACACTCCATAACTGAGGCCATTTTGTCTCCAAAGCAGTCAGACATAATGCACTGATGTTATGAAGTCTTCCTTCCATATACAGAAGATGACTGTTTATCTTAAACTGAAACCAATTCAATTTTTGTTGTTTCAAATGCAAAATAAGATGTATTACTCCCTGACAAGTAAGACCAAGAGTCCCAAAAGCATCCTTATCTTTCCCATTTAACCTCTTAACACAGCAGTTATGCCCAGACCAAGAACTACCAATGTCAATACTCAAACAGAAAAAAGTACAATGGAAATTTGTACAACAAATCTGCTTCTATTTATTTTCCATACTAGTGAAAAAGCCTTTACAGTGCTGATGTGAGACAACTTTTTTACAGATTCTGATTTGTAATAAGGATGTAATCAGTTCCTTTTCAGTTTCACCATAGTCAGCTTTTGGCTTGGCTTTTTAATCATATTTACTATATTACTATACCCAAGTTATCATTCTGTCTCAAAACTTTAGGTGGGTATTGTTCAGTGCTTTCCTTTACCTTACCAGATAGCAGGTTTGCATGGATATAAGTGAAAGGATAATTACCCCCTGCCATGGCACCATAGAAGATACGTGATCAGATCAGACTACAGTATAATCTTAAGATACTTAATCACATAATTGTCAAGAGAAGTTACACTACAATCAATGGAATTAAACTTAACTTTAAAGTTTGTGTGTCATGGAAGTTCTTCCCAATAAAACAATAATGTTCATATATTAACACCTTTCATTTCAGGAACCCAAAGTACTGTGCTAGTCATTATAAAAATAACATTTGCTATATGAAATCAAAGTCAATTTTCTGAGTTGTCTATCCTATCTCTAACCATAAACAATAGTAACCAAATATTTTACATAAAAGTAAAGAAACATGCAGCAAGTGGATGTGAGATAATTTATCATACATAAATGTTCCATCTTAATCCTGCATATTTAGAGATTTAAATCATGAACCATGAATTTTTATCAACCTTGCAAAGCATTTCAACATATTAAGTATTATAACCTGATATTCCTACTGTTGGCATATACAACTCCCGTATCTGCCTGAGGACTAATAATATCCTTGCAAAGTTAATGTTACCTTCTTTTCAGCCATAGCACGTAGAAGCTAAGGGAACAAGCTGCCCTCTGATCTGTATGGCAGCCTCTTATTTTGACACCCCATACACACTGGTGCAAACTTCTTCTATTGTTTGTAATTTCTAGCAATTACAAACTAGGTAATAATCTGGGTTAAAAGGTCTCTTTTTTTTTTTTTTCCTTTCCTTTCTTTCCTCTTTTTTTTTTTTTTTCTTTCCAAGAGCGTCCTCTATCAAATCTCTCCTTAAACTAGAATGAATATCTATCATGTAGCTGCATGATGGCTGACTTGTACTGTATGAGTATCTGTAATGGGTTAGCCCTTGGCTGGGGTCCAAACCACACACACCCGCTCACACAATTCCCAACCCCACCCAATGCTAGGGGAGAGAATTAAAGGGGTAAATGGAAAAGAGGACTTGTGGGTTGAGATAAGGACAATTTAATAACTGAACTACAATAATATTGAAAATAATACTATATACAAATATACAATTGAGTGATACATCCCGGAGCAGGGAGAGTTGATCCCAGAACAAGGAGAGTCCTGAAACCACACTCCCGATTCCCCCAGGTGGGGGGTGCACCGCTCCTGGAGGCACTCACGGAATGGAGATAACTGTCCAAGCGTGCCAGACCGAGAGCCGACCGGAGTGGGGAAAGGGGGGGGAAGGTTGGGAGAGCGATGCACAGCCAGAAGAGAGGACCGAAACTGAAAGC
>NW_010105380.1:0-31969 GCF_000699245.1 Pterocles gutturalis | reverse complement strand
ATATATAGAGAGAGAAAGACCTCTCCTAAGAATACAGAGTTATCTGGATGATGTTTGCTCAACTAAGATAAAAAGAAAGAGAAGAAAGAAGGACCCTGAAATGTTATGAAAAGGCTCTCCACAGCAATAGGTCAGGTAGACCTTTTTTTTCGGTGACAGGAAGAGCTATAAGTCATAAATTCTTCAGGTTAAATCCATCTAAAAAGTTCATGCTCCAGCTTCTGTATGAAGGAAAGATTATTTTTTTCACTTCAAAAATCAGACACTTCAGATAAGAGAGCCAGGGGAACACAGAGGTAGAAGGGCAGAAGTTACAGTTCAGCAGTACCAATGCTTTGAAAGTTTGTTTCATATGAGGGTGGACTATAGACTAAGAGAAAAATGTGAATGCCCTCTCTCTCCTCTTTCCCCCTGAAAGCCAGCTTTTGTGCAAACAAATGAATGACAGTTACAGTGATTCACATTTGTCCGACCTCTGGAATATCAGGGTACGTAGGTGCCTCATGGGCTTACTTCAGGCAGCTGACATCTTGGTGGCAGGAGGAGACTTGCAGTCTCTGTCAGGAAGCAAATGTCCCACTTTCCCCAACTGTTGACCAGCTGTCAGCTCACCTATGGGCAGGAAATTTCCTTTGTATTCTGCATTGTTACAGATTATCTTAAATCTACTTGGTGAATGAGTCTATTAGTGGTTATATGGCATTGTGGCTTTTAGTTCCCAGCCTTGTCTTTTTGCTGACATTTTTAACTAGCAATCTGAATTCTGTCTTGTGGAATACTACACTAGAGAGACAGCTTTCTGAGTGTAAAGAAAACAGCAAAATCTTTAAAAAGTCTAGCTTTAAAAGTTAAATTGAAATACACTGCAGCACTTCTATGCTTTTCTGAGTTATTAACACACACATTCAGCTCTCATAATTGTTGGATAAATTCAGCCTCAATGTAACTTATTTTGACTTAAAGGGATCTTTCCCAGGAATGCATTTGATCCTACATGCCTCTACTGTGGCTGAGGTTTTCTGCAAGAAGCTTGAGATTGATTCAGTGATGCTGTCTATGAATATGTTGTGTTTATACCAGAAGGAAACCAGTTATTCTCAGAAGGAAGCTGTTTGGGAGAACAAAAGATGGATAGGAAAAGGAGAAGGGGAAGCCTGGAGCAAATGAGAGGAATATCAGAATTTGGGAAGGGTATGGGGAAAGAATGATGGGTCTTCTTTTCCTGGAGATTTCCTTTATGTTAAATCATTTCAGTGCCCTTAAACCAAGTGAGGTGAGCACTTCAGGGTAACCTGCTTTGGAATATGGCTGCCCGACTGTGAAGTGCCTCAGCAGGAGCTTGTGGGACTCACATTTTCAGTATATCACCTTTTCACGTCTGAAGAAAATCTTCAGTGTTTTGGATAGTATACCTGCTGTTTTGTAAACCCACTGACAGATTCAGCATTCATCTGAAGTGTCCAAACTCAGCCCAAGCAGAAGGGGCAGGTAGGCAGGTAATTTTCAGGCAGGGGTCTGTGGGAGGTGTTCTGCATTGTGGTTCAGCATCTTCACTTTCATTTATTGTCCTATGCTGGGTTTTAAAGCATAGATATTCCATCACCTATGGATTTAATTGTCATGTCTCCACTTATTGTATACTCAGACATATTTACCCCCATTACACAGACATCTGTCAGAAGGCCCCCATCTCTGTAGTTTGCATTCATTATATAGTCCTATGCAAAATTGTTTTCTCCTGTTGACAATTCACAATTATTTTCTAATCTTCCCTTAAGGTAGCCCCCACTCTTTTCCATTCACCTAGCAGTAAGAGGCACACAGGTGCTGGAAGACTAAGCCACAATGATAAATCCTGATAAAGATGATTTTTTGAAGCTCTGAATTAAAGAAGGTTGAATTTTGTGCTTCCCCTTGTGGATATAAGTTTTTTCCCACATTTTCTTATAATACCTAGAGCTGCATTCAGTTGGATTATGATTGTATCCAGAAAACTATAATGAAGTAATTGGAACTGTGTGACAATTTATCAAAATTTTATTGGAAAGAGCAAAGATTTTTTGCCTTGGAAAAGCTGTCAACTCTTCACACGGGTCTTGGTTTTAAGGGAGAGAGGGACTCTCCTCTAGATTTCTCCACTGATGTTGGGTCAATCTCCTTTCCCTTTTCTGTCTCCGCTGGTGGAAGAGGGAGGATGGTTTGCACAATGCACCCAGGATGACAGTGGGTCGTAAGCCACATATAGAGATACCAGTATGGCTTCTCTAAATTTTACCATCAACGCTGTGAGATAGAAAATTTGAGCTTTCCTCCAGAAATACAGTTCCTTTCCTCAGATCTTGCCCCTAATCCCAGTTTTTGGGGGAGCTGTGGTTCAGCTAGTGATGGTGTTTTCCAGCTGACCATCAGGGAAGGAATGGGGAGCCAGGTGCTAAGTGTGGTGATGTGGTAGGCAGGGCAGGGGCTCACCACTTAGGAAGCTACAATTGCTTCTGCTGGCATAGTGCATCCCTTACAGCTGTGAGTGAGATGTGCCCAAAAGCTGGACCCTGGGCACTCTGCCAGCGAGTGTGTGTGTGTGTGTGGTGGGGTCAGGGGTTGGTCATAACTGAGTGAGAAAGGAGACCCTTCTTGCCCCTTGTCCCAAGAAGAGAGCGGGGATGACCGTGTGCTGTGGAGAAGTGGCAGTCTTGGCTCCTGTTGGTTATTTTGCAACTGTCTGTGCTTGCCATGGTCTCTTCTATTGGAATCCCTTTGTGCAAATTTGTTACTTGTTAACAGGGAGGAACTTCTCAAACATCCCAATGCTGTCATTCACATTCTCAGAATCAACCTCTTTTCCTTGGCCAGTCCGGCCCCATCATGGCCCTGGGGCTGTTGACACTGACATTTATGTTGTTGGTCAATGGGCTGGGTCAAGAAGATCATCTGTTGGAGGAGCAGGATTAAAGCCTTCTTTCTGCAGAGCTTTTCTTCAACTCGGCCATTCTCCTGCTCTAGTTTATCACACAGCACGGCTGCCATGGGGCTGGAGAGATGGGTGATGGTGAACATGATTGTGGGATCACAGCTGCAGTATTTTTGTCAGGAATCAGTAAAAAGTGGAACTTACTGTTTTGGTTGCCAGTTGACATCTAACAGAGTAACAGCACACACAAAGTCTCTGTAAGGCATCGTGGATTGAGCACCAAGGCTCCTTGCGGTCCCAGTTCCCATGGGCTACCCTGTGCTGCAGCTGGAGGTGTCACTGCTGCCCAGAAATGTGCACTTAGGCTGTTTCTAATGCAGTGAGCCTGGGCTGGTGGTGGTTCTGTGGGCCTGATGCACTGCTCACTTATTTAGCTGAAGCTGAAGTCTATGCAGATGTATTTTCATTCCTAGTGGGTCTAAACTAGCTTGATTAAAACAAGCTCATATGAGTTTTCAGATCTTCCTGTGGAGTCATGCCTCTTTTTCCCTTTTCTGGGAAAGATGATAAGAAGTGTTTCTGTGCTTCTCCAGAGCAGAAAGTGGATTCAGGCCAGCCTAAATGCTAAATATAATGAAGGCCACATGCAAAAGAAAGCAGCTGAATGGATAATATTACCACAAGTGTAATATTACAGGTGAAGAGGGGCTGTAAGTGGCATCCTATTGGGAGCAGAAGGGTCGAGAAACCTTGCTAGTTTTATGAGATCCTGTTCAATGAATGTCTCAGATAGCTTGCAAAAGCAGGGAGCAGATGAGATCCTTTCTGGAGCTGAGTGTGGGGAGGCTGATCCATCTTCTTGGCTGTAATGTGGATGTAAAGTAAAAACAAGTTTAGAGCAAAGCCAGAGGAGCAGCCCGAGGTAATTCTCTGTTATTAGGACAGGTATCAAAGGTGTTTCTGTAGTTAAGGGGATAGAACAATTTTTATTGTGATAGCTTGCTTTCACATCTGCTTGAGCCTTTTAGGCTTAAAATCATTGTGCTCACAGAGCTTCTATTTGAAATTATTATCATTTTTAAAGCTTAGGAGAAGGTTTGGTCAGCCAGCTCTCAGCGTCAGGAAATTTTCTCCACCCCAACAAGCTAAATGTGCAGAACCAACTGTATTATCATATTGGTGTGAGCAATTATTACAGTTGGCTCACTTCCCCTTTCCCCCAGTTTTCTCTCATAAATTAGGCCCCTAGTCTTACACACTGGCAATTTCTTGCTTATTCTTGAGAGAGGGAAAACAGCTAGTATGCATATTCAGCCATTACATTGAGCACTGTATAAAATTGATAAACAATATGGTCAATGATTAGACAGCTGTATGGCATACATATAGCCTTTGTGCCACTGTTTCTGAGTGGAATTTGGTGTTATTATGCTCTTTTGTGAAGTGAAAAGTAAAATCCAACAGTCTCTAGCTTTCTCAAAATCTTTTAAATCACAGTCATAAATGTGGATGCAAATCCATTTACAAATGTGTATTGATAAATGAAGTGTTATTTAGAAATTAATTTACCTTCATGTTTATGTTTCTGTGTGTTGTGAATTACAGTACTATAACAAAATCACTGAAAAAATATGTGGTCCTAATTATGAATAATATAGCAGCATCTGGGAAGCTTGGGTAGGTGCCAACATGAGAGCTGATGTCATTTTGGTTTAAAAGCTGAAACAGTGGTTTCTGAATACAGAACGTATTTCTTGCATATTTTATAGCTCTGGGAACTAGCTATGTCAAACCCATTCAAAGCTTATGACTTGCATAAATGTTCATGGCATGAATCGGAAGGTAAGATTTTTAAGAACATGTTTGAAGCTAATTGCTTTAGGTTAGATATCTCTGTACAAGACATTTATCAATAAAAGGATAGAGGTGTTTTAGTGTCAGAAGGAGCATAATCACAAAAGACAGACTGTTCTCAGAGTGGTGGATCAATTATGCAAGGCGATTCTAAACAATTATGTCAACTAGGTTGGTCTTTGCCAGGCAAAATGCAAATTTTGATCATAGCAAAACCAAACAGAGTAATTTAACTCTATTCTAGTTGCACAAAGGACTGAAAGATTTTTGATGTCTGTTTTTGCAACCTAGTCCAAGAGGAATAATAAAAAAGAAGAACTTTCAAGGAAGTAAATGTGAATTAATGCTAGTTTTGTTGAAATAACAAGCCCCTAGCCTCATCATACATTATATATTTCATAAAACTTATAGAGTTTACTTAGTCGTATGAATTTCCAGGCAACAGTACAGAAATTGTAACTCTTTAATAGTTCAAAAAAGTGCCTAGAGATTAGAAGTCCCAGCAATCTGTATGTCTGTGCAGCTTTGAAATAGTAAGAGAAACCAAAACATAGTGCAGAATATATAACTTGGTTACAGATCATGACAGGGAACAGTAAAACCTAAGTCAATCTATTTTTCATGCTGCCTTTAAATAAGAGATGTGGCTACCCTTCTCTGCGCTTAATGGAAAACAGTGATCTGTTAATGATGCTGACTTCAGGAAAGGTCCCACCCCCTCCATGTCCTTTCTCAGCCTTCCTCTCTCAGATCAGCTGTGTTAAATCTGTGCCTGAAAAGTACTTGGACAATGCATGTTCTTCTCATCTGGCACTTTCTCCAAAGAAGAAAACATACTTCCCTTCCAGCCAGGGCGTGATGGCAGTGTCAGAGAAAGGCACACAGCTCCTCTTCATGGCAGAGCACAGGGTCACACAGTCCTGGACGGGTTTGTGCTGGCCAAGGGGCATGTAGGGGTTGGTACCACTGGAGAAGTGTTGTGAGGGGACAGAGGCAAGGCACCAGTCAGGGTTACTCCGTGACGTCCTTCCGAGGTGCAGCCTGTGCAGTGAAAAAAGAAGATTTGGACGGGTATTATGCTGTCTGGTTGTGCCTTAGCAGGGCTGACTGTTTTCACCATAGTGGAGGTCTGCTTATATCAACAGTGCTAGATGGTCTAATGTGCCAGTTAAGAACAAAAATAGTTTTTAAAAATTGCATGAGAAAGCGTAAGTAGAAATTCTGAGTGCTTTACAAACACCTTAAGGTGCAGCATCAACAAGGGCATTTTAGTCCTTTTAATATTACCAAGCCAGCTCCACCATAGGGCCAAAAAATCATGTTGGATTTTTGGAGGTGTTGATCTGTGCAAGAATGCAAAATATAAATTTAATTTATATAATTTAATTCCTGACAGTATATAGGCCAAAAATACCACAGCTTGACTTTCTAATCCCGTGCTGAATTTGAAGGGTTGGTAGTTAGATTGCAGACTTTTACTTGTAAACTGTGCAGAGTTAGTAAAAAATCACTACGAATATTCAAATAACAAGAGAAACATTTTGGCTTGCCCTTCACTGGCTAGAATCTTATTTTTGTTCAACTCTTCTTATTATCAGCTGTCCATAAAATTAAGCTAACTCGTCTCTATGGCTCCATACCATAGACATCTCTTTTGGATCTACCCAAACTATTTTGGCCTTGTTTATCACATTTCATCTTTACACAGAGTAAATGCAGCAGTTTATAAACTTTAACTATGATCCTTTTATTAGCGAAGAAAACCAGGAAGTGCTGTTCAAAAAAAAAAAAAAGAAAAAAAAAAAGAAAAGAAAAACATAGCTAGAAAATAATTATCATGAATGAGTAAATCAAGTACAATGAGTACTTAGCTCTAACTTTCAGTAGCAGACATCTCAGGCTAAAACACATTCCTTTAGAGAATCTCATTCTAACAAAATTAGCTCTAAGTTCCTTTCCCTCCAACTCAATTATATCAAATTCTCATTTCTGGCCATGTTGTCCCTGAAGAGGAGCACAGGGCTTCTGCTCACAGGAAAGGGAATGTCAGAGACACAGCTAAGATAAATTCAGTTTTGAAAATGATATATTGTCAACTGAAAATTGTATCCATTTGTATCTGCTGGCAAATGTAACACAATAAAATGAAGTGCAAAATTTATTTGGTTAGATACAGTAGAGATGAAGAGTGTAACACAACTGGCCCTACCTATTTTTAAACATTAATAAAAATATGAAATTGACTCTGCCTCTCACAATGTTCCCTCTTCCTTTTCGTACTCCCAGAAAGTCTAGATTCAATATATGGATACCTAGTAAAACTGCACATCTTATTATTATGAGGTACAGTTATAGGTTTAGGATTACAAGTCATACAGAATTCTGCATAGAACAGGGAATAAACAACCTTGTTGAAGACAATTAATAAGATTCCAAAATATGATGAATTCTGTATCTGCAACCAAAATAACCTTCTAAATATTTTTACCTAAACAAGAAAAGGTTGAACAAATACTCCAAATGAAAATGGAGCTTCTTAGACACTCCATTGCACCTTTTGCCATAAGATGCAGTCCATTAGAAAGAAAGCTTCACTGTTTTTTATTGATTGTTGAGACCTCTATTGTGTGTTTCATTATGAAACAACAAAATAGGAAGCCATTCGTGAAAAACAAATCTACTCTTACCTTGATGTTTGAAGTTGGTGAGGTAGTTCTGCCTTTCTTTTCCTTAATTAAATTTTTATATTACTTTTAGTTTGTGTACGTGTGTGTGCATGTGTGTAACAGCAATATTACTCTCACTTAGTCTTTGCATAGAATTTCCTCTTTACTTCAGGAACAACAGCTGCTGAATTACCATCATTCTTACTGTGTCTACGTTCAAGAGATTGTAAGTCTCTGTGGATCAAGGATAGTACAGAGCTATAGGCAATCAGGAGAACTGAAATCAGTACACAGAGAGTGAAGTTATTTTAGTTCCTAGAGGCTTTGCATGTCTTTTCAAATATAAAATAATTCCTCTGTAGAAGCATGACATTTCGTGACTAATTAAAATGCATTCTGCAGGCCCCTAGAGAATTTATCTGTCAGTTTACTTACCTATCTTCAAATTAAAAAAGCCTTTAAAAATATGACCTCCTAATGGATTTTAAAAGCCAAGGATATTAAAGATTTATATTTTTCAGATGTGTAATACCTGATCACCTTAAAATGCCCCTGATAGCTCTTCTACAGTTGGGGGCTACACAACATACAGTCAGGGATGTCTTATAACATTCTTATAGCTTGGATAAAGCACCCACTGAACACATCTGCAATGTGAAGGGAAGATTAAAAACCTAGTTGTTTGTATTTGTGCTTGCAAGGGAAAAAAACAAATCACATCACACCTGGTTCAATAATGTGTATGTATATATAATTCATTCGGTGTCTATAAATGCTGCATGTTAGGCATGTATTTATGCATTTATGTATTTATGTAACTTAAAAGCACAGGTGGGTAAATTTAACATCTCATTAAACTAAGGAAAGATAGGAAGGATGGGAAGGAGGAAGAAATAAAAGAAGAGAGAGGATTACAA
This sequence comes from Pterocles gutturalis, assembly GCF_000699245.1. Taxonomy (NCBI): domain Eukaryota; kingdom Metazoa; phylum Chordata; class Aves; order Pterocliformes; family Pteroclidae; genus Pterocles; species Pterocles gutturalis. The sequence goes on along the minus strand of NW_010105380.1, from coordinate 23,624 downwards.
CACTTGGGGTATTGTTGTAAGAAACTGTCCTGCCTTAAAAGCAGGATGGATCAACTTGTCAGGGAAGTCCTTCCACTCTGCCAATGCCAACCAGGGTGGAAGGAGCCACTGCATGCTGGTGTCCTACCTCAGATTCAAGCTCAGATATGGGAGCTAGTGCACAGGTCGGAAGCAGGAGAATTGTCCCTGCATGACCACCATCAGGTTATCGGACTGGAAAGAGGATCCTGAAGCCAAGAAGAGGTTTATCCCAGGTGTGAACATTGCTCATAGCGGGCGGCTGAAGCGTGCGGGAGGGGGATAATGTAGCTGAAGGGCAGCTTGCACATCCATCCTGTCCACGGCACTGTCATGGTTGCTGTGTCCTTTCACATCCTTAGATAACTGCTGTCCTACAGGAGCTCAGAAAGTGGGATGCACATGTGCTGTCTGTGGGAGAGGCAAATAGCAGTTCCCCATCGAGTTGGTCAAGTGCTATTTTGATTCTTTGCAGTCAGAGGAGGAAAAAATTGCTTGTAATGTGTAAAAGTGTCTGTATATATTGCTTCTCTCTTCCCTTCTTTTTGAAGACATCTCAGTGCTATATTTGGAGACAGTAGAGCTGTCTTCTCCAGGCACTGAGATGATTTTTAAGGCCACCACTCAGCTCAGCGACCACATGACTGCAGAGTATGCCTGCAGTGGGGAAAGAACACAGTGGATGTTTAGTGAAGGAAAAGACAGATTCGGCATAGATTTTATCTTCTTCAGTGAATAAATAGCCCTTTCAGGAGCAAAATTCTACCAGTTTGTGGAGCATCTCCAGGAACAGGCTTCCATTTTAGCACAAGTCACAGAGATGACCCTAGGGAACGATTTTTTCACTTGATATCTGATTCATCTTATTTTCAATTCTTCTGCTTTCCATTATGGCCATTTTCTGACAGGCCATGACTTTAGTACCAACTCTTATATCTGTAAGAATAATTTTGCTCTACATTGGTACTTTTAAGCCAGATACAGAAAGGATTTTTTGGGATATTTGGTCATGGAGCAGCCCTCACTGACATCCACAGGTCTCTTGTTGGCAACAACAGACTTAGATGCTCACATTTTAGGAGGGATTCATCTCACTCATCTGAAGAACAGGTCACTCTTATAAACCAGTCATATAGAGAAAGGCTACTTTGCAGGGTAATTCATCCCATCCTAAGACGAGCAGCTGAACCTGGAGGTATTGTCTTTCTCAACTACTATGAAGGTGTCTGGATTGCTAAATGGAGCTGAGCCTGTAACTTGGATGGTTGAAGACAACTGAGATAAAAGCCTTCCCTTAAGTGCAAAAATGTCCAGATACAGATATGTGGGCAGGATGCTGAAGCTCAAGCTCCTTCTGAATAAATTTTCTCATGCACTGTGATTTTATGTCTTTTTCTGTAACCACAACACCCATACAACCTCAGTGTGTTAAAATACCAGAGCAAAAGACTTCCAGCTTGCTAACGAATTAAGATGAACAATGCAATGACTGGCACATCTCTTGAATTTCACAGGTTTTATTTTAGATCTACACTAGTTTCCACTTAGGGATTCTTAGAGCAAGCTGCACAAGATGAAGATGTTTAATTGCCTATCTGCAGCACAAGAGCAACTCAGATGAAATTATGCCATCTTATACTCCCCAGGATAAAAGCCACCATCCTGTGTCCTCTGAAAACCATTAGTATAGCTCTTGTAATCATCTCAGCATGAAAAACATCTCACAAATTCAGCAGCTCTCTTTTTCTACCCCCCACTTTGGGCCATCAGTCTCTGATCCTGCGACACAGAGACTGGAGGAAGGTTATTTGAGAAAAAAAGAAAACCGTGCAGCTTCTTCAGAGATTGCTCTGTGGAGCAGAATGAGCAGGAAAATTCTGGTAAATTCTTCTGGAAAAACTTTTTTGAAAGGAAGTTTCAGATAGTGCATGCCTCTGCCTTCCTACAGCGTTGCTAGCTCTTGGCCAGTGCAGTGGGTGCCTCTGAGTCTCTTAGGTAGCTCCTCAAAGAAGAAAGCAACCTCCTTTGCTCTGCATCACCCTTGGCAGGGATGAGGCCGGTCCTCCTGTTGTCCCAGAGGTCCCTCCCAGCTGCCCACCTGCCCTGTGCTTGCTTGTGCTCCTCCTGGCCCCACATGAAAGCTTTCACAGCCCGTGGGGCAAAGCTGGCTGGACCTCTCTCTCCCAGGGCCCCCCTGCAGAAGGGCCAGCCATTGTTTCCTTGCTCCTCTGGGGCTGGGAGCACCTCATTCCCACTCAGCCCTGAGGAACTCTCAGGGACTGCAGTGTTGCTGTTGGCATTGTTTCCAGGAACCAGGCAAAGGGTAATGGTCCTTACCTGTCATGGAAAGGTGGATATGGAGAATGCAGGCTCTGAAGGAACGTCTCGTCTTTGATCTTGTGCCCTGCTCTGCTGCTGAGCATGATGTTATCTGAAGCTCAGGCAAGGAAGATGAAGACAGTTGAGGACATGCTGGACTGCTGCTGAAAGAGCCCACAGAGCAGAAAATAGAGTGTTACTTAGGATGGGGACAATAAGAAGTTTGTTTAATCAGGCAGGAGTTTTATTACACCTCAGGTAATGACAATAACTTGAACAAAATAATATTGTTTCTGTTCAGTGGACTGTGTTCATATTGGTTATGTTTTCTCACTGGTATGTAAAAAACAGCTTATTTGTACTGAAATGGGAATATGTATGATCATGCTTATTTTCCAATATTTCTTTTTTTTACATATGGAAAACATTTCTAAGAATTCATATACCAACCAGGCACAAGAAACTGTCACCGTACACTTCAATGAGGAACAGACAGAAAACAAGCTTTGGGAAGAATTTAATGGCAGAGACTGTATTTCTGCTTGTTAGGATTATTAATTGCTTGGACAAGTGAATTAACCTGGGAGAGCATCAAGGAGGTTTGTATTTGTTTTTGGAAGACAAGTTTAGTTCAGAGCAAATGAAAGAATCAAAGCAATTGCAGTACAGACTATATAAGGGTGGCTATTCATACGGCAAAGACTGAGGGATCACTGAGCCAGAAGGATACATAGTTAGATAAAATGATATTTAGATGCCACACCTCAAAAATACAGTTTCTAAACCAAAATGTGTTCTGTACTGTTTGAATATTATTTCAAATGAAGACCAAAGGTCTTCTTTCAATATCAAGAAGTTTGCTGAATTTTGGATTTAGACTTAGCTCTCTTTCCATAGCACCCAGGCACTCCCAATGAAGACAGACACCTCATTAATTGGTGTTGTGCACACACAGACCAAGAATGAGGATGAAAACTGTTGGGGAATTAGGAACCCAGGGATAACAGGGAAACAGACTGTTGGCCCAAGGGAGTACTCCCAAAAATTTGGCAATTTGTATTGCTGTCTCAACATTTTCTTTCCTTACATGAGATGCTGTATTCGGTATTGATCTTAGTTGATTTTTGCTGTCCTGTTGCATCCTCATAGCTATTCTCACTATTAGAGAGGTGTGTTCTCACTTCATGGACCACTGACGACGCCAAATAGTGAGAAACTTCTGCCTGCGTATACACATGGCAGGGCTGACAGAGCACGTATGAAGGATCCCCCACCCTCATGGGCTGGATCAGCTGTCCAGGAGATTGTTCTTTGTACAGGTGCCTACACAGGAGGTGAACCCAGGGTTTTTTGATCTCTTGAGACAGCCCAGAGCTTTGAGGCATTGAATATAGCAATTATCTGCTAGGTGGGCTTGCATTTTTTCTTGTTAAAGTCCCAATAACTGCCTGCATACTGTAATCCCTATCAACCTCAAAATGCTATTCTGGTGGAGACACCAGTCCTTTACTAGACTAAAATCCATTTGCAATTGGAATGAATAGTCAGAAATACACAGCACACTCCTAAACTCAGCATCCTTCTAGCGTGACTAAAATATATTCTGTATGTATGCCATCTTGTGGGTCACACATTTGTATAGGATCTGGATCAAAAAGTCTGATATAAAATAAGACCTAGAGTATCAACATCACATGGCTGGACAAATGCATTATGGGCTTATCCCATCAAATGTAGGTTCCCAAAGCAGGGGGATTATAGACAATGTTTTTATGAGTGCTAGTAGACAGACAGGAAATAAATCCTATGACTGTTAAAGTGCACAGCACTGGTTCATTGTCGCATGTTATAGAATTATTTTTTCTTAACTTTACAGATTTGTAATTTGCAATTCAAGTATGCTTGACAGCACACATACTGGTAGGTCAAAGGAGACCATCAGCAAAGACGTTCATGTTTCTAATATGTTTTTATGGAGGACTTTTTTGTGGTCTTGATTACATGAAAATACTGTACAGGAAAGGAAACTCATTGTCATGGGCTGACTTTCTATTAATTTAGTTCATTATTCACCATTTATAAAAATTAACTTTTAATATTTTTATAAAATGTTATAATGCCATGTGTTGATGGTAACCGTTTGTCATTGTGAAATACCTGAAAGCAAATCTAAGATTTGGGTTTTTATTTTTCACTAAGTGCCATTATGATTATATTTAAAATCATAGTGTTGCTCTGCACTGTATAAAAGAGCATCTAACGTTCCATTCTTGCACTATGCAGTATATGTGAGTTACCTCATTTCTCAGCTAACACTCATGTCATGCACAACAAGTGAAAAGGAAGCTATATGAGAATACACATGCTAAAAATATATTTCCAGAGTCTGCAGTCACATATCTCATCCTGACCCCAGCTGTATGCATAGCTGATTGCCTTACTAGTATTGTCAGAGCTAGCAAAGTCAAGTAAATTATCTTGTGCCTGACAACTGAATAGTTTATCTCAAGGTATAAGGGTGTGAAGCCTAAAGCTGTGATAAAAGTTGAGAACAGCTGTGACGTAACTTCTGTGCTAGCTTGCCTTCCAAAGGACTGCATCACATATCTGTGTAATGCCACTGTTGGGACAGCCACAGGGCCACAGCATACCACAGGATGTGACACATCCACCTGTGGGACCATGCTGTCCCAGCTCAAAGCATGACTGTAACTAGCACAATTTTACAGAGACTGCTTTGGTCAGATTTGGTTTGAGATTAACACATTTGTATGTAAAAACCTCTGCGTCAGGCACCTGCAAGCGCACTGTTTTGGATCTGTCCTTACAGGCAATGGAGATCTCGTCAATCCAGCCAGTGGAGCCTGGAGCACAACTCAATTCACCCTGAAGTAGACACCTCATGTCCACTCATCTGATGTCTTCTCCATTGACTCCAGTGATTAGGGTCTTATTTTGGTTGGCAACACGTAGGAACCTAGAGTCATTTGAGATGCCTTAGGATATGACGTAGGACATATAGGAAAGCTGTGCTCTTCTATGTCATGAAATAGCCATAGAAGCCACCAAAAGCAACTGAAGTGATTCCCCAGTGTGCTGTAGACAGCATTTGTATAGTCCTAGGTTAGGTCGTAAGCTTGATTGATTCCTACCCTTCAAGCAATATCTATATTCAAGTTATGCACATTCTGTGGTGGGCACCTGTCTGTCCAGGACTTTCTCTTGGGCTCTAGTTCATGAACCCCAGCAGGCAGCAGATGGTAATGAGTGGGAGATTGCAATCTGGGGGCACAGCTGGCACAAGCCACAGGCTGCAGGACTGGCTGGTGGAGAACCAGACTGGGAAAAACAACTGGCCACAAGCCTGCCAGCAGGAGGGGCTGACAAAAAGTAGGATTAAGGTGAAGCAAGTTTCAGGGATGGCATCATCCAAGTCAGTATCTGGGATAGAGAATCTCAGTGTCACCAGTCATGTATAAGAAACCGCTGTGCACTGCATGGTGGCTACTCCACCTGCCACTCACAGGGAAGACAAAACCTGTATGCTGCAGGTTTGGGGAAACTTCACAGTCACCAACTGAGTTGTCCTTGTGTTTTCTTTTTCCTTCTTCTGTTCTGTTCAGGTGAGTCCACATGTTGGCTTTCCACAGCACAACTACCACCATGAGTGTTTGTTTCCTAGGCTTGGCAGGGTAGAAGAGAAAGAAAGGAAGGGGAGAGATTAGACAGAACTCAATCTGCTCTGCCCAAGTGTTTTAATGCATCTAAAGAGAGAAATGACAGCAGCCACTGTCTGGAAAAAGCTTTCTATACATGAAGGAGCTGGACCATTTTTAGCAGCTGTCCACAAACCTGGAACAATCTCCTGGCAGCAAAACACAGAGAAATGCAGTACACGCTCCTTTGTCTACACACATCTCATCCAGAAATGTCATGCATAAAAACTCTGAAAAGAGAAACCACATGCAGTGTACAAAATCAAGACCTTATTGTATATTTGGAGGCCAGTGACAATATGCTGACAATCACTTGTTATCTTTTTTTTAGTTCCCTGCAAGGTAAGACTTCTCAATTTAAAAATATTAAACAATATTTTAAACATCCATTTAAATGATATTTTTTAAGACTGAGTTCTTTCAGGCATTTATTGTAGACACGAGGATTAAAAAACCCAGTATGTCCACCACTGTCAGTGAGGTACAGTCATCACACTGTATTATGACTTAGTTTGGGGGGCTGTAATTAAACCATCTAAGTTCTCTGCCATGCTGTTCTTTGGATCAGTAGCTACTTGGTACCAATTGTAAGACTGTGGTCTCACTGAATGCCATTGCAAAACTTCAAGTTTGGTTGCCAGCAAGAATACAGGACTTCCCATCTGAACTTAACTAATGTCATGTTAATAAATGCATTTCCTTGAGAAATGTTATTTCTAAATGAGATGAAATGACATTTACATCAGTGTAAAACAGGTCAAACTCCATGGATTTCAATAGGCTTGTTCTTACGATGTGCTATTAACTCCAGGTGAGTGTTCTTACATTTGGCTAGTGATATTTAAAGTTAATTTGAATCACTTAGATAAAAATGAGAAAATTAGAGAACACTTGTGTGGAAGGGAGGGCTGAAAATACCAAAAAGAAAATGGCTCTAAAGGTTTCTAAAGCTTTCTTCTCTCTGGAAAAATTGCATATCCACAGCTGGCGGCCCTATACTGCTTCTCCTTTCCCCACTTGATATCTGGAGCAATGCCCTGCAACCTTTAAAGGAAAAAGGCATTTTATGCTGAGAGTGCTTATGTAGGCTACAAATGCCTACAATGGAGAAGCATAGAGAGGGGCAGAGGGATGGGGTTGTGCATTCAGGGCAGCATACATGCTCCGTAAGGATGAGCAATGTAGTAGAAACTATGGGTGAATTCAGAGAGTGAACTGGGGCTGGTGTGAGCCTTGGATGTCAGCATGTGAGGGAGAAGCACTGCTCTCCCACAGCTGATGGTAGTGGATATTCAACCTAGGAACTGATGTGCTCAGTGTTATTCATTGTTCCCAGCTTGCCAAAAACTGCTTCCTCTTTGTTTGTCCTGAAAAACTATCAATGCTTTATAAAGCTTAAAAGGACAAGAGGCAATAAAATCTCAAAATATTGCTTGTTGCATCTGAATAACCAGTTAAAACACACATTTAGTTTTAAGACTGAAAGCCAGTGGTGGCTTCAGCAGATGAAAGATATGCATATGAAAATGTGTGGCATTAAGGATTGTTTTCCCTGCTGAATAACCTCTGAAACAAATGAACTACAGAGTAATGGCACAGTGTTGGTCTATTACTGATATTTGCATCAAACCAATTAGCACTTAAGTAAATAAATCTCTTTTGCCATACAGATGCCCTCTGCTTATGGGCTTTCAAATGCATAAAACTGGACGAACCATTTATTATAAACTGTGGTGTAATAACAATAATCTCTGCAATGTTTTTTGCAGTTGCAGTCATTGTAGACAACAGATGCGATATAGCAGCATCATTCTGAGAGAGTAATACATTACCCATCTATTGCTGTGCATGAAATTGCTCAGGTAATTGTTGCCTAGCTAATTAATCCAGGCTTTGGGAAAAAAAAAAAAAAACCACAACAAAAACCACACACACACAAAAAAAACCCCTAAGAAACAAAGGGTAAAATACAGTACTGTTGTGACAGGGAAAATTGCCTGATGTTCTTGGATATTCAGTTTTCCTCCAGCACTCCCTAGTGGCTCATTATAATGTATCTGTACTTTCAGCTGTTGCATACCAATGAAATAAGTGTTTACCATTTCTGAGTACTTTCCTGATAAAATTGTGTATCATGAGGAAACATGGGGCAATGTATAGCCATGGCACATGTTTCCTCTTCTTCCTGGTCCTCTCCTCCTGACAAGATCATCTTGGGTATGCTTTTAGCTTTAATTCACTTCAAAGTATCTGAGAGTTGAAACTGCAAGGCATAAACTTTTCTAATTCCATTAAGTCATAAGGAATGTTATAAGCAGCCAAGGGTGCACAATAAGAAACACAGCCTTATTTTGAAAGAGTTACAGAGGATTTTTTTGTATAATATCCATCAAATGCGTCTGACTTTACATAAGCAGTTTTAATCAGAATTGCCTCCAAATGTGCCATAAGAGCACATAAGCAGTAACAACAGATTAAATTTTCTGTACCTCTGAGAACGTGTATGCATTCAGCTTAGCTCGTACAAGTAGGCAGCTATCAGAGCAGGGGAGTGGCCAACATAACAACTGTTCTGCCCCCAGATCTTGCTGCAAATCCTGCTGAGCAGGTGCCTTCTTTCCCACCTCCAATAATCCACCATATGACAAGAAATGGCTCTGGGCTCTGCTCTGCTCCCACGAAATGCCTTGCCCTTTGCAGGCAGGGACTTCCAGCTCCTTCCACCTTCTTCAGCTTGGTCAGCTCCATGAAAAGAATTCAAATATTTGTGTTTATCATTATATTTTTTAAATGCATGAGCCACGGATATTTCAACTATTTCTTTCTTTCTAGAACCAGAGGAGAAGAACAAACCAACCAAACCATATTTGAAGAGCTCAGATGGGGCAGTACAAGGGAAGAGGGAAAATCTGCCTTTGGAGAAAAGAAATCTCAGTTTCTTTAAAAAAACAGAAATTCTGCATTGTGTGATTTTACTTGTGATGGATATTGAGGGAAGTGTGGATGTGTGTAATTGCAATAACCAGGAGAGCAATGGAGATTGGTGCTCTGTGAAGCCCAGAGCTGGCAGATTCATTATATCATGCACCCCTTTGGGAACCTGCTTTCTATTCCAGTCTGTCCATGTTTAAATCTATTTCCCCATGTCAGGATCTAGGGCCAGAGTCAGGGCTCTAGCACACTTGCCACCATGCACAGATAGGAAATGTTTCTTATGATCTGCACAGCTACAGGATTACTATTTTGACAATGAGAGCATGCAAGGAAGAACTTTTTGAAGTACCACCTTGTCTTCAGTTGCTTAGATCTAATCAAGCTCCTTCTGTGACTGCAGAACTAAAGTGTCAGGTTTCCTACAGGAGGTTGGCAGCCCAGTTAGCATGTTGATTTTCAGTACTACTGGTTACTTTTATATTTGCTTCAGGTTGCTATATTTCTTGTCTGAGGAAATCAATGTGTTTTTTAAGGATGACTTCTTGTCCTGCTGTACTGATGCTCTAGCGAGAGCTGGCTCAAGTAAGAACAGTCTTTCAAGAATTGAAAACTATTCATTCAATGACATTTCAGGCAGCCTACAGAAGCGCTAAATACTCTAGTATTTGTCAGTGCAAAAGTGGTCAAAGTGGCAGCTTTGGTTCCTGGGGTTGCGTATTTCTTAGATACATATCCCTCCGTCTATGGCACATGCTGTTTCCCAACATTTTAAGGATGTGTGTCCTGATGTGGTTGTTAGGGATCAAAGGTCTTCGGCCTCTTTCTTGTTTCCAATTCATTTCACATGTTTTAAGGCAGAACATGTGTTATAATGAGTATATCCCTTGCAGCATATTCCTAAATTGAACAAGCACATGCACACAAACAACCCCTTGCAGATATTTATCTCTAGTCTTTGATGGGATGCCTTGCCATTGACATGCCATGTTTTTTCAGGCGTTAGACATTGTCAAGTTGCATCACATTATGTCTGCTTATGACAAAATTAAGCCTGGAAAATGTGTGACAGGACTTGAAAATATATTAATTGTAGATTTTTTTTTCAAAGAAAAAGAGCACTGAAGTTGGTGAGATTAAGCCTCAACTTCTCATAATTTTCTTCAATTGCTTGCCAAATTACATCTATGCCAGACAATTCTGTATCCGGTCTGTTAGGCATTTATCATTGTGTCTGTGGTTTATCCTGTATGTCTCATTAATTCCCTTGTAATGACATTTCCTTGTTTCAATTCATCTCAGGAACCTTGATTTTTTTCCAGCAGAGAAAAAAACTGTCTTGTCTCTGCATCAGTTCCTGTATATTTAAAGTGAATTAGTGTTCTGAGACAAAATAGCTCTTTAAGAGAAGTCTGATGTAGTCTACATTTTTATATTAACTTAGCAGAAATTAAATGCACAGACTAGGTCCTGTCTAACAACTGGAGAGGATATAAAAAAAAGCACCTCAGGTCTTGCCTTAAGTATCTGTTACATATATATCAAAAATCTTTCTGTCTTCCAGCTATGGTAGATCATAAATCATCTAGCAGAACAACCTGAATCACTAGTCCCTTTTATAGGATACAAATTAAGTTATCTATATTTTTTCTTGAGCATTTTGAATTCACACAGACAGATTAATTTTGTCTGCTCAGTGGCTGGATCCAAAGGCTGGGCTGTTTTCACAACTATGAGAAATGTACCCTCAGAGTAACATGCAAAGGTTTTTGGACCTAGTATGGAAGTATGCTATTTCGTGGCAGAATATATCCTGATAATCTTCCCAGAATGCGCTGGGAATTCGAGGCTTACCAATTTTGAAGTGTTATCAGATTCAGGGTGCTTGTGAGAGAATCTGAATCTCCCGTGACTGGACACTGGAACGACAACAGCCATGTGCAAATGCCGAGACACAGTTTCTTTCTTCAGAGTAGCAGGGGCTGCTTGCAGAATCCTTCTGATTTGCTTTTCCTCACCATCCTTCCACAACTCTTAGAATAGTTATTCTCCATATATTAATAGTGTTTCCTTAACTGTGACCTACTCCTTCCTTCCCTCCTGGGACTGCCAAAGGAATATCTCTGAGTCTACCAAATCAGCTGGATCATGCAACCACAGGGAGTGGAATTAACCTAATTTAGCTTTAGGCATTTGCAACATAGGTGTCAAACAGTTGTTGAAAAGAGTACATTGCCTACATTGTAGCTCCTCAGCCTAGCGTCCCTTCATCATTAGTGCACTGGAAAGACACTCAGACCTATTTTAGATGCCTGGTTTAGGATGAGAAGTTTTGTGTCCCAGAAGGGCCACCTTCTGTTGATGAGTATAAAAGTGTAAAATCTACAATAAATGAAGATCATGTTGACTTCTCAATAGACATTTGTTTCACCAGCAGCTTTAATAAATTATATCTCTAACCATGGTAATTACTGATGAAGCTTCATTGTTTTTAATCCCAGTGTGAGTCCCCCACTGATTTTTATTGTCTTGGAATGCACTATTCTGTTGACTTCTTGTCATTTACCAGTTTTCACATTATTTGGTCAATCAAGATCATCTTTGGTGCTGTCTGATGATCTGTTTGCCTGGTGTTCCAGTTTGTTGGTTTTCTTAATAATAGTGAAAGAAAGTGTGTCATGCTGCTAAATGATCACTGCTGCCCATACTTCAGCCAGTCTCTGAGAAAGGTGTTTGGTGGTCCATTGCCACAAATCACTCAGGGCGTTGGATCAAAATACCATCTCTGCTGGTTTATTTCCTGCAGTATGCAGAGATTACAGCATGCCAATCCTCTCTCTGGGGATGACAGCCCCATATTGTGCTGGTCAGGCTTTGGTAGCTGAGCATTCCCAGGAGCTTCCAGGCCTGTGCAATATCTTATCTAACCTCCTCTATGCTCAATTCACATCATTGGTCACAAGATATTTCTTCGTCCCTCCAAATTTTTTTTTCCTGCTGGGAATGTACCTTTAGAAAAAGTTTTCCCTCTTATTTGATCTTATTTCTCTCATATCAACTTGTAGCTCATTGTTACACCTTGTATCTTAATATCACGAAATTCTGCGCAGTGTAACCTGCACTGAAACATCAGTCCAAATGCAGCTTCATTTCATTACATTAATGATGTTCATTGTTGGCTACAGAAACAACAATCTCAGCACAAGTGGCTGTTTCTTATGTTATTTAGTTCAGCAACAAAACACTAAAAAATACTTAACAACAGTCTTCAGATTTCATTACAAGTTTAAAACTATAGGTGTAGAATCAAATAGCAGGGTGCATGTTAAGGTTGTGTTTTTACAAGTACATAACATAGAGCATGGCTTGTATTCATGTTACTGAACTGTTTCCTCCATACTGTCCACTGGGAACAGGTGGTGGTCCATGCTGTCCCCAAGACCAACTAATGCAGGCATGTATCCCACAGTATACTAGAGGGATTATATTCTTCAGTTGGAAGAGGATTGCATGACCAGCAGGTTGAGGGAGGTGATTCTCCCTCTCTACTCTGCTCTCATGAGACCGCACCTGGAGTACTGCATCCAGCTCTGGGGCCCCCAGAGGACATGAACCTATTGGACCACATCCAGAGGAAGGCCATGAAGATGACCAGAGGGCTGGAGCACCTCCCCTATGAGGACAGGCTGAGAGAGTTGGGGTTGTTCAGCCTGGAGAAGAGAAGGCTCCGGGAGGACCTTATAGTGGCCTTCCAGTACCTGAAGGGGACCTACAGGAGAGATGGGGAGGGACTCTTGATAAGGGAGGGTAGGGATAGGATGACGGGTAATGGTTTTAAGCTGAAAGAGGGTAGATTTAGATTAGATATTAGGTAAAATCTTTTTCCTGTGAGGGTGGTGAGGCACTGGAACAGGTTGCCCAGAGAAGCTGTGGATGCCCCATCCCTGGAGGTGTTCAAGGCCAGGCTGGATGAGGCTTTGAGCAACCTGGGCTAGTGGAAGGTGTCCCTGCCCATGGCAGGGGGGTTGGAACTCGATGATCTTTAGGGTCCCTTCCAACCCAAAGCATTCTATGATTCTATGAGTCTATGATTCACATCACCTCTATATGAACAGCACCTCTATGGTCATAATAATGTCAGAATCTGACTGAATCAGTATGTTGAAAATATTGACATCAAAGTTACCTCATCTCATAGATGCCATCTCAGGATGCTTGGTCATAAGACAACTCTTGTTATCTGTCCCAAACACGCCTTCCAACATAACCAAGTATTGCTAAATTATGCTTCTATTGCTAAATAATAACTGTAGTAGTAAAAATAAGTGTCTTATCCTCTGTCCAACAATATTTATTAATCCTATTCTCATTTCTCTCACAAGACAGCTGCTGTTGTTTATTATCTCTAGAAGTGAAATACTTCCCTATTTCCACACAAATGGTTCTATATACTATCCTATCTATCTATAACTGCAACTTACAAAGCCACTGATTAGGCAGATCACTCTGCCACTAACCTGCAACTACTTCCAACTACTTTCCACTACAGTGCTTAAAAACTTAGTAAATGCAATGAGGAACTTTTTCATTGCACACATGGGACTTGATTTTTTTGCCCCATAGCCTGTTCTCAAATAGTAACTGCATTGACTCTCCCTTTGGGTATGATCCTCAGACTCCACAGAAACTGGTAAACATCCTCAGATGTCTAAAATTGTTCTCCTAGGGCACAAAAATCACATTTTCTGACATCATATGCCCTTACTGCCACTTCCTAGCATATTGAGAAATCTGTTTTCAGTGTTGGCAACACAAGGTCTTGAAGGAACTTCAACTTCTAACCTCCAGGCCTTGCCTTTAGCTTGAATCTGCACAGAGTAGGTTAATAACCTGCTACTCTCAACTGCAGATTTTGATTCACATCTGTTCTCCCTCTGCCTTCCTATTCTTTTTAGCAATCTTTCTCCCATCTCCGCAAGAAAGTTTCTATTGCTTATATTCTTCTGAATTTAAATGCTTCTAATTTTTCACACAAAGCATGATGACCTTTGGAAAGTATATTTTAACAAGATTATTTCCATGAAGTTCCCAGTGCTCTTGTTTTAGATAAGCTTATATATTTTTTTTCCAGAACCAGTTCAAGCTCATTGCTTTATAAAACATAGTTCATGGTGAAATGGTCCAGGGTGAAAACAAATTTCAACTGAGGCAGTTATATCTTTCTTAAGTCCTTTCCCAAGTGCCATGTAATTCTGTAGTATTATTAGGAATATTTAATCTTTATTGTATATATAGTGTAAATAAATCATACAGCTGCCTACCTCTGTAAAAAGACATCACCTTACCGTGAATCCTTGAAATATATTAAAACAGTGGAGTAAGTGAAAGAAGTATGTCAAGAGTAGTAATAAATCCATGGAAGTATGTCATGGATATAAGCTTGTACCTGGTAAATGCCTTTTCTTCCACATTTTTTTGCCAACCAATGAGTAAATTGCTCTGCTTCTACCAACAAGGTCCAGCTCAAGGTCCCCCACTACAGTTTAAAATGTTCAGGGTCTTCCCTTTCTTCTCTGCATGAGCACTGACAAAGAATCAGGCAGAAATCCAGTTCTGCCTTTTAGCAGCAGGTTTGCGTATTGGGCTCAGCAGAGGGAACTCTGGTCTGCATTAAAATTTTGATTGAACCTTTTTTTTTAACCAAACATTTTATACCAGCAGGAAAAAAAAACAACCAAACAAAAAAAACCAAAACCAAACAATACCATAAGATTTTACAGATTAAAGATAACAGTCATTTTGGGGAAAAAATTCCTAAGAGCATTTCTTGAATAACCAGTATTAATGATCTTGCAATTATCTTTTAACAACCTCAGTACAAGGGACCTGGAAATTCATGGTGGCCACATGTGACAAGTTCATACAACTATGTACAGAAACACATTTAATGCACTTTATTTCCATTTCCATTTCTAGAGGAACACAAGGCACGGAGGAGTATGCTCATCCCTCAGAACATTTATAGAGCAGAGGTAAATCTTTCATAAATCTTGAAAGACATGTTCAGGAAGGAAGAAGGTTTGGGTTTTTTTCCCAGCAGAGAGCCTGGAGTCCCTTTGGCAACCAGGCTCCAGAAGAAATGTGCAGAAGGTGATGGACATGTTGCTCTGCCAGCAGAGCCCTGTCATGTCTTTCTGTGTTAGCACAGGCAGGATGCGATGGGAACTGTCTCTGCTTACTTTTGCAACTGAATTCACTGTCAGAAAGTGGTTGCAATGCCTGCCCAGCTGGATTCTGTTAAAAAGAATAATTTCTGCCTCACTTAGCCTGGGCTGATTGATCTGATGTTGAGAGAAGGCTGGGCAGAAAAAGGAAACAGTGGATGCTTATGAGTGGTTGCTTAGAATATTCCTCCAGGTTACCCACTAAATTCAGAGTTTTTAACCAAGTGATGAGCTAAGTGTATTTCTGGAAAGTGCTTCAGGCTCAGATTTTACCTCTTCTTGGGGAACCACTGTGCCAGAGTTCAAACTTTGCATTTGCTTGCAGGGACCTCTGTTGCTGGGCTCATTTCTCATTGTCTCCACAACTTTGATCACACAAGGATGAACTTTAGATACTAACATTAACTGTGGCTATAGCCTGCTTATACCTTAGTCAGCATATAAGGTGCCACTTAATGTCTAATTTGAGAGAGCAGGTACTGACCTTTTGTTTAAACCAAAATCTTTCAACGTTAAAAAATTGACCTCCTGAGAAGGCAGAAAGTCACTAAAATAGATGTGCCTGGGTGGTTTTGTGTGCTCTATGGTTATGAATTCCTCTGAGGAGCACTCAGGAGTGTTGTTGACTGTGATCCAAGTGGCTAGAATAATGTGTTCTTTTAAAGTTTCCTATCACACCGATTTTCAAATTATTCATTGAACTTACCGTTCCTTTAAAACCGTGTTCCACTTTCAGTTTTAAGCGAGGTGCCTAGACAGCAGAGCAGCGGTGTAAGAATGCAATTTGGATGCTGTGAACACACTCCTTTATGCTTTCAAGCTGATGCACTGGGGTGTAGCTGAATTCTGTGTTTAAAAGCAATCTAAATAAAATGTATGTTTTTCATTTTGAGTTTCTTCAAAAATGTGTCATTCATGTCAGTTCTTCTTTAGATTTGGTAGAACTGAGCACTGCGAAACCTGATCACTATGAATGTGCTACATACTTTCTGTAAGTATAAAATTAACTCTTACCATAATAAATTTCAGCACATAGCACATTCATAAACTCTGTATTTTGACTGTTGGCTATTCATTCTGTATAATTGCTTAGAAAAATGTGAACTAAGATCTGAGTTCTGCAACCAGTTAAATATAGATATGACATAAATATAAATATGACAAAAACCAAACTCCTTCATAAGGTATCCTGATATGTCCCCAGAACATTGAATAAGGCAAGACTTCTGCAACGAAAACAGAGAAAGATACAGCCCCTTCACAGTACAAGGAGCTGAAAATGAGTTTGCATGGGTGACATTCATTGCATCATAACATTACACAAAGATATTTTACTTTGTTGTAACATTAGTTTTCTCAGAAAACAATCAGTAATTTTTACTTCTAAGTTTTTCTACTCACTTGTGTCACCAACAGTTTTGAGTCTTCGGATTTGACAATACAGACATTGGCCATTTGAACTTACAGAGGCAGTATTTAAATTGTGAATTTGGGAATACTTCCATATGCCTGAATCCAGGTGGTCACCCAGATAAACTGTAACCTCCTGTTAGACATGGCTTTGTCCCAAATTCTCCTTCACATCTTGTCTTCCAATGAAGAGAACCCACATACACTCACCAGACAGGAGGCAGGACGTGCTCTAGTCACAGCCCAGCTCTAGATTTTGTCCAGTGGTGCTCTGGTGTTCAGGTATTGGTCTGCTGATTCCTTTCCATCCTTCTGACCTGGTATTTCCTTCTACTAATCTTTGGTCTTTTCCTTATCCCTCTCTCACCATTACTGCTCTTCTCATCTATATATCTCTAGTCTTATCTCCTTTAGCTCCCCTACTCTTCTCCTGCCATGTGTGGTCTCCTCCTGTAGCCAGGTCTTTTCCAGATGTCCTGTCACCTCTCGGTCTCTTTCTGCTCCCTCTACTTCTCCCAGTCCCATTTTTCCTATTTCACTTTTTCTTCCTTTCCCCCACACCTCAGAAGCTGTCTCACCCTCTTTCCTTTCCTCTGTCTAGATTGTTGTGTCAGTCAGTCCCATTTATTCCTGATGTCTGCTCTTCAGCCCCTCATCACTCTTATTTCTCACCTCTTCTCCCTCTTTTGCAGTCCCAGCTTCTCCCTCTCTCCATTTAACCACAGTAGATCCCCAGTTCTCTCACTGGGATGGGAAAAACCTTCCAGTTCTGGCCTCCTTGTCCAGCTAGTCTGTCTCCCTTTTCCACCCCCATTCCATAACCACATGATACATCTTTTGTCTCTGTGGACAGTGATTCCACCTTCTTCTCCATGATATGTCTTCTCCTCCTTTAATGAGCAAAGTGTAGCTGCTTTCTTGACCTTGCCCATAAGCTAGCGAGGAGCTGATGAAGAAACATTGTGTGCTTTTTCCCTGGTCTCTGGCTTCCCTCCAGCCATGAGAGCTCCCAGTCTTGCCTGTAAGACAGGAAAGCACTAACAGTTCTTCAGTGTTCCTTTATACTTGAATAGTCTGTCCATGGAAGAACAATTGCTGCTCTTGGCAACTCATAATCTCATGTAACTCATTTCCCTAGCAAATAGACGAGTAACATCTTTTTCTTTTTATTGTTGAAGAAGACTGTCTGTAATGTTATCCCTTTTCCCTTTATGTTTACTGGCATATTTGGCATATTTCCCTTTATGTTTACTGGCATATATCTTTTTCCCCATTAAATACTACACAACAAAAAATTAAATGGTAGTTTTCTACCTACTGCTTTACTTTTAGCCAACTAGGTCCAAGCCATGCCACACAGACTTCGTAAATTTGTCTGAATCGCTTGTTTTGCCCATCTTTCTTCTAAACTAAAATCTTAAATTGAAAGTTGCCCATGACAAGCAGAGGCCAGTATCTCTTACTGCCTCAAGTTATTCATTGAAGTCAGCAGACATAAAAGGTAGAAATACATAATTCACTCAGGAAAAAGAAAAGCAAATCTGCTAATACTATTCTGTCATGCTGAAACAGTAAAAGAAGAAAAGAATGTGACCAGTGGTCACATGGCAAAGATAAATCCCGTTTGGTGAACACAGTCAGGGCAGGATGAACACTGTTGTCCCACTAGCTCTTCCGGGGTCCTTAAGCTTTTAAAATGTTGAAGCCATCTTCTGCTTACTTATTTTAAGCATATGTCATTCTAGGTCATAGGTTTAGGGAACATTCCAGTGGGATTGTATCCATGAAGTCCTTTGTTAGAATGCTGTAAGAATATCAAAAAAGAGGGCTGCAGAGTGCTGCCTTCTGGGCATGAAAAGGAGTTTTTAAATTATTATTTCCTAGTGAGGACTCTCTTGTCTTAAAAGAACACTAGATCTCCAAGGACCTTGCAAAATTAAATACTGTGAAATTCTCTCTGAATTAGGCACAAAGATGTGCAGTACAAATTCAATACTTCAAACAATTATACTAATTTGATAAAAAAATCACAGCAAGATTACCAGTTTGCGACATTTTGCAACCTGAGTTCTAAAGTTTGTGTAAATAGCAGAGGATGAAAGACAAGTATGAATTAAAGATCATACCAATGTTTTTCAAATACATAGAAATGAATTTAAGATGAACTCAGCACAAATGGCTGATCAATGTCATACGCTACAACTCCAAATATAAGTTTTAAAGACTTACTTAAAGGTCAACATCTCTTTAAACCCTGCAAAAAGCACTTCATATGACAGCAAATTTTCTCTTGATGTACAGCAGAATTATGCAAATATGTGATACAACTTTATTTGTCTGGCATATTGAGATAGCATGTCAAGCTTACAGCTTAGTTGAAACTGAGGGGGGATTGGGAAGCATGTCCTATTCCTGAGGGTAAAATGTAATTTTCTAATAAATAAGGAGTGAGGATGGATGAAAATGTAAATCTGTCAGACATTCTGAATTCCATCATGACTTTGATATAGAATTCTTTAATGATTTCCTGAGGAAAAAATGTCACCTTGTATTTAGAGAATAGTAGTCTGGAAGATTTGGTGAAGGAGATGTCCTAGAAAATATCTGTAGGAACGCAGTGGTTCTTCAGGAGATATAGCTGTTTTTTGTGAGGTAGCCTGTGTCTCAGGTTATTTCACAAACAATGCAGCCTTCACAATTCATTATTAGTACACCATAGGTTTTTAAGCTGTTCAATCTACATAAAACTAGGGAAAAAATGCTTAGGGAACAGAAGTCTACTAGAGTACATCTAAGCAGCACTAGACAGCTGGCGTCACAGCGCAGCTAAAATGGAAACACTGACTCAGATTCTCTTGTGAGAGGCACCATTGTTCCTCAGAGCCTCCACAGAAGTCAGTGTAAAGTTATTCCACATGTCTATTGATGAAAATAAGAGATGTGTAAGAGAATTCATAATACTTGCCTTACTTTTTCTGTTCTGGCTTTTTTTCAAATTCAACGGTGAAGTCAAGAAGGTATTGCATGTAGAAAGTGGGCTGTTTATTTTGCTCCAAATGTTATGATCAGCAATATTGCGTGAGATGGTCAGGTTTGTTTGCTAGGGTTGTGAACCCAGGTGTGCTGATTGTGAGTGAGTAATAATCTGGATATTTTGCACTGGAAGTGTCACACGATTATTTCCACTTCTGTAAATTTTCACTGGCATGGGTAGTGGCAACGAAGCACACAGTCCTTGGTCTTCCTTGCTGTCATTCTGGAGAGTGACAGGCTTGAAAGGCGGTACAAGCTTATTTCTTAGCCCTTTGCAGAAGCTGCCATTAAGACATCAACTTCTGAGGAGGGAGGTGGTGCAGCACCTGCAAATATGTCTGCAAATACATATTAGGAAGACTCTTGCATGTTTCACATTTGCCAGTGAAGAATTACAGAAGTGGAAACTTCTAACTGCTTAGGTCCAAGCTGTTGACATTGGCTGGTACAAGCTAATGAATTAATCCAGTCTCACAAAGCATAACTGAAGTGTCCTGGGAACCATAGCACAGTAGCTTGGACAGATCAGCAGTAAGAGAGAGGGGTGAAAGGTTGGGTTGTGCTTTTTATGAAAAAGCATGATCCTGAAATCAAGCTCTTGCAGTGGCTGGATACTTGCCAACTTTGTCCACTCTCCTCCTGGAATTCATTTTCCCCATTTTAAATAAGGAAAAATATCACTGAAACACAATTAAGACTTATGACACTCTCGGTTACTATGATGGGAACATCACAGGTTCATCAAGTACAATCTTTTGTGTTCAGTTTGGCTGAAATGTGCTAAACTAGGCCCCTCTGAATGACAGGAAGAGAAACACTGAATATCCAGCTACTGCCTGAGACAAGGTTCAGTGAAAAACAGCGTGTGAGCATGTAATTAAAGATTTATAGTTGTTCTCATGTAGAAGGGGCCATAAGGACACTTCAGAGATTTCTTAAGTGTTCAGCTTTGCAACTTCCAGATTTTTAATACAGATCTTCTTTTTTTTTTTCAAGTCATCTTGAATTTCAGCACAGTAGCAGAGAAAGAAAATGAGCAAATGCTGCTCCTGACAAGAATGTCCATCTGGCATATCTTTCCCATGTAACAGTGTTAGGAAATGTCAGCTGTCACTTGCAAGTGAATGTGTGCTAGTTCAGCTGCCTAAATTTATCATGGAGGGTGACAGACCTAGAGAAATACATCCAAGGCTTCGTTTCCAACAGATGCCACAGCTTAGGATTCAGCATCTATCCTCAGTGTGACTCACTTACTGTCCGAAGCATAGTTAGGCAGCTGCTGAATTTTAGCCATCCCCACTGCTGTGGTAGAGCGCTCCCCAGACAGCTGGGCAATTCCCCTTTGTACCTGCAGGTCCACTTCTACATGGGGAGGCTGGCACCCCAGCTCAAACCAGTGCATTTTGGCCTGTTTGGCATGGACAGTAAGGCAGCCTTGTGACAACCAGCAGCATATGCCCAGTGCCGCATCCTTGTTTTCCTCTGCTTCTGTGTAGGTTACTCAAGGTTGGGGTGGTGGGAAGAATCCTCTGACTTGGGACAGGGGATGAGAGGGCTGGGAGAGGCAGTCATGCAATGCTGCCTGCTCTCTCACGTCTCTGTTTTTAACATACACTGGGGTCCAACAATATTTTAGGTCACACCAAGACAGTCCCACTCCTCATGTGTGTGGAGCAGCTGCTGGTGTGTTCATGGGCTCTGCTGTGCATGGAGGAGGCTCCCTGGTCCTCGGTGTAATCCCATCCAGCCGTGCTTCAGCTCCTGAGGGCTGACCATCATCCCTGGTGCCACTCCCATCTTTCTCTCATCTTTCCTGACGTCTGGGAGTGCTAAGCATGAGCTTGCTTTTCCTGGAGGGCTGCACTAATGCAGAGCAGGCTGCTTGCTGAGACCAGCCCACGTGTCCTGCACAGGACAGAGCTGGGCTAGGGGAGAGCTGCCCAGCCTGGGCCAAATCCAAGCAGCGTCTGAACCACAGGAATAGGGACTTGCAGGACTGCCCCAGTTCACACCACAGCACTGCTTATCTTACCAGTACAGCTGGTGAGGCTGCTGCTGGCAGGCAGGGTGAGCTGTCACTTTGGGAGGAGAGGGCCAGAGATGCTCACCCAGAAGCCAGCCATCATGCTAGTTCATGGGTTGAAGATACAGAACATGCTGACCTAGAGTCAAGTGCTGTAATTACATTTAATAAGTTGTTAAACAGGAAAAAAATGGACCAAAACCAATCAGTTCATAGTGGACTCCAAATCTGTTTAAATATAACGCATGAATGCACAGCCTTAAGTTTAGTAAAAAACCTTAATCACAAGAAGCCTGGGACCACGGTCTGAAGAAATTAAGCACATAAGAGTGAAGAAAAGGAACAAAAGCAAAGTGACATCCACCTCAGAATACATTTTATTACTACTTCAAATTAAAAACTACTACCCTTTGGGGGTACTAGTATCTGTCCTTAGTCTGAGAAATAGCTTCCTTACTGAGTCCACAGATAAATCTAATAGCAAATTCAACAGCATGATAATTCCTGTATTCCACATGATCACCAATAATTTATTTCTGTATTTGACAGAGTTTCTGCCCCTGAGGACCATTGCATCTTCATTGCAGGCATTTATTGAATGATATCCTGCTTTGCTTAATGACTCATACAAAGCAAGATGAATTACAGCATTTCTGAGGTGGGAGCTGTGGGGCTTAAGATGTGATACAAACAAATCAAAAAGGAAGCCACAAGCTTCTGCCTGACAGTTCACACAAGTGCCACTGGCAGGAAAGTAGAAAATCAGCTATTGTTTAAAAATATCACCTAAACATACATGTGAAACAGAAATACTTGGACAAAAAGACCTCATGAGTATTCTCACAGAAAGGCTTCCTGCTGCACAGGTGCAATGGAAATAGCATACTCTTGGAACTAAGCTTCTAATTGCAGATAAACTGTTTCACATGGGGTTAAGAATAGCCAACAATGTAAAGGTCCTGGGAAATACAAAGCACTAATAGTAGATGTTGATGTTTGGCTGTTTCAACCACACCAGTTTGAAAAGCAGAATGTAACATGGAAATTCATGCTTGTAACACAGGAACTCTGTAACCTTGTTATTTCCAACAAGGAAGGGCGGGTGGGGAATGTAGAACTTAAGGGCAGCCTGGGATGCAGCGACCATGAAATGGTGGAGTTCAAGATCCTCAAGGCTGTGAGGAGGGCGCACAGCAAACTCACTACCCTGGACTTCAGGAGAACAGACTTTGGCCTCTTCAGGGACCTGCTTGGAAGAGTCCCATGGGATAAAGCCCTGGAGGGAAGAGGGGCCCAAGAAAGCTGGCTAATATTCAAGGATCACCTCCTCCAGGCTCAGGGGTGATGCATCCCAACAAAGAGAGGAAGGCAGGCAAAAATGCCAGGAGGCCTGCATGGATGAACAAGGAACTCCTGAGCAAAATCAAACAAAAAAAGGAAGCATAGGAAGGGTAGAAGCAAGGACAGATAGCCTGGCAACAATACAGAGACACTGTCTGTGAAGCCAGAGACAAGGTTAGGAAAGCTAAAGCCCTAACAGAATTAAATATGGCCAAGGACATGAAGGCTAACAGATACATGATTTGAAGATGCAGCACAGCATCTCTTTTTTTGTACTAAATGGCAGATAACAAATTTCTGTCACAAGGCTGTTAGTCCTTTGACTGCAGGAGGTTGAACCTTCACTATACCTGTTAGGTGTTGTGGAATAAGAGCTCAAGCCACACTGCCCAAGTTGCAGTAGGCAAAGGCAGTGACTGGGAGAAGGAAGAACTGCCAGCTGTAGGAGAAGATCAGGTTCGAAACCATCTAAAGAACCTGAAGGTGCACAAGTCCATGGCACCTGATGAGATACATCCACGGGTCCTGAGGGAACTCCCAGATGAAGTTGCCAAACCATCATAAATCATATCTGAGGAGCTGTGTCAGTCTGGTGAAGTTCCTGCAGAC